>NC_051071.1:70205547-70505547 GCF_004664715.2 Peromyscus leucopus | reverse complement strand
CAATGTCTTTAATTCAAACTAAATGTATTTTTTATGAGAGAATGTGTTAAGAGTCTAGGTCTGAAAGTCTTGGAAATCAGCATTGTACTAAAGTCGGTTGGAAACAGTATCCTGGCATCAAGGCAGGAACACTGACCATAAACCAAGCATATTTGGAGACACTGGTGTGGATTCTTCTATTTTTCTTCAGTTGTCAAAAAGCCAACATTATGTAAGTTCAGGAAGATCAGGGTCAGACTTACTGAACATTTCTTTGGAAAAAAAATCAAACAAAAAATATCTTTGAGCTTGTTCAGTATTATTATTATTATTATTATTATTATTATTATTATTATTATTATTGGTTTTTCGAGACAGGGTTTCTCTGTGTAGCTTTGTGCCTTTCCTGGGACTCACTTGGTAGCCCAGGCTGGCCTCGAACTCACAGAGATCTGCCTGGCTCTGCCTCCCGAGTGCTGGGATTAAAGGCGTGAGCCACCAACGCCCAGCTGAGCTTGTTCAGTATTATTTTATACATTTACCTTGACTATCACAAAATAATGAGACCATGCCTATGAAGACACAAACATTTAAGTAATGTTTTCCTCAAAATTACCTATATAATTTCTTACTTTTCTCTCCTTCCATTACTAACTCAAAGACTTAAAAGCTTGGCCCCTCTGATGGTCAGCTCTAGGTTGAGTAGGAGCTCATGGGAACCAAGGGATTCATGGGAACCACTTATTCTATTATTTTGATTTATTTGCAACTGAAAGATTCCAGGAAAGGAGGAGACCTAGCATCCAGTTTGTGAATGTTGGGGAATACCCCAGGTTGTGACAGATGATTCCAAATCTAGCATGACAAGCATGACTGTGGTAAAATCCTGGGAACATAAAACAAAGTAAAAATAATAAATGTGGAATAGAAATGTAGAAGAGACAAACAAGGCTGGCAAGGGTGGGAGAGAGAGAGAGAGAGAAGAAGGGTAGGGGAGAAACACATAATGCATTGTATATTCCTTTCATATTGTCAATAAATAAATTCATTAATAAATAAAGAAGTAATGAAAAAGGATTACATGGCTAAATTCTTAAGTAAAAACGGTTCCTTCTCTTCACTAATTTAACAATGATTTTTCCCGTTATGAATGTCTCATCTTACCCTTTTATGAAATTTTATATTTATTATGATGGTATGCATTTTATTTAAAATAAATTAAATGTTGAAATAATTAAAAATAAAACAATACCAGTAACTTACCTTCTGGTCTACTAAATTCCTTAACAAAAGGGGTAAGTGTACCCTCCCCATAACTTTGTGGGGAAAAATTAGATAAATCTCCATAAAATATATAATTAGCACATTGCTCGGCATATAGCATTTACTGTGGCAAGGCAGAGTGAACCTGGTCATTCGTTTCCATTTGGTTTTCTGGTCCTATGCACACAAGAAAATAACATTGCTTTAAGATGAAACTATCTAGCCCTGTCAAGGAAAACGAACTGTTACTTTCATGAGTTGAGGATCCAGGGTGCTTGTTCCATGCCAGGCTTCCTAGTAAAATGAACTTTATGGTACAAAAATAAATCTTCAAGACACATGTGGATCAATCACTGAGGTGTTGCTAAGCGGAGGGTCCAGAATCATGCAAGTTTGAGTTGGAGATGGTTACCTTGTGAGTCAGAATATGTCTAGTGTGTGACTAGTGAATCTGGTAAATGTTAGCCAGAGTAGTAGGCAGTGGCAATGTTCATGTGACTGTACATATGAGTATATGTGTGATTGGAGTATGTCAACACTAAATATCAAAGTCTTGTTATATATTGTATGTAAAATAATAAGGGCAATGATTCCTTTAAAAAGTTACACACTGCTCTTCCTCTGATAACTCATGTAAAGCAAATAGATCCAATTACGGAGATAATTTATTTACACCAATATTTGACTCATGAAAGCTGTCTAAAATAGAGTTACTATTGATTTGTAAAAATCGATTTAACTTTTAAAATGAGAGAATACAGTTTGGCAAACAGTTAATAGTATACAGTGAAAGTAGTTGAACTTGTGAAGATATCTCATCCATGGCTAAGCCTAAATAAATAAAATTTTATTTCCTTCTGGACAACAAACAAATGCACACAGAAAAACTGCTTTCAGTTAATCAAAGCAGTAAAAAGATCTTATGTTTATAGCAATAATCAGTATCCATGATGATAGCACAGTAATCCTCCAAACTAAAGTGTTTTTTTTTTTAAACTTTCTACTGCTTAAAAAGTACTTCCAAGTACCAAAGCATTTGGCTGCTCACCCCTCTGCTGCATTGTCCTCACTCATCAACTCACACAGACCCAGGTCATTACAAACCCTGGAGACTTCATGATTACATTATTCTGTATATCAATTATTATTGCTAATCAGGATGTTCTATCGATTGACTGGAAAATACAATGTTAACCACATAAAATGATTATTTTTACACATAGCAGAAGTTTATTGCCTCACATTGATTTGAATAATCAGAAAAAGTTCTTCTAATTGATCACATGCATTTCCTCAAAGTTAAGTATGAAATCTGCAAAATCTTCCCTATTATCAGTGTTTACATTATTAGATTTTAACAAATTGGATGAGTTATTTAAAGAAATCACAGCAGTTATCTCTTTCTACAGAGCTGTTAAGTTCTAAAATATCTGCACATTTCATTTACTAAAAGTGAATTTATTTTATGATGGGATTTAATTTTTCCATTAAAAGTAAGAGTAATTGTCTGCTCCTTGCTTAAAATACAGCTCTTCCATCAAGTTTATGTAGAGTGCTCTGCATTATTAGAAAGAGATGACAAATCAAGTAGATTTCTCATTACATTGTCAAAACACATGAGTGATGGATAACATCATTTCTTTCCAAATTAAATTACTTTCTTCCTAAGCACTGAATAATTAAAATTTACATAAGAAGACACAGAAAATAACCATTACAGGATCAAGTAAATGATAAAGAAGGGAGAATAATTTACTTACTTGTGTTATGGCATGCATGGTGGAAGGTTGATTAGAATATTATTGTGGAACAATGTCCTCCAAGCATGAGATGGTCACTGCTCTCTAGAATTTTCAGCATCTGTTGTTTCTCAAAGAGGACGTGTAAAGATTATAACAATTTACTCTAAATTGTGGAGTGGGGGCTGGAGTAACACTGCCCCTTCCAAAGGATACATAGACGGTTGATGATTAGTATAGAAGAGGTCACATGAGGCTCCAGTCATCCTGAGCTTCCGAGGCTGCACTCCTCCTCAAGGATAGGTACATAATTTCGGAGTTACTTGAAGAAGGTTTTCTTCAATGGTGCAGCCTCCCTTAACTTCCCTGTGTTTTTAAAGCAACCCTTCTCAACTCCTCCTTCAGTAACCTCAATTAAACTCATTCACTGAAACTTTTGGTTCACCAAGCCACACTCGGGTGAAACCTTCTGTTCTGTCATTGATATCCTGACTGGTGAAAGCAGAGGTTTGTTTAGGGCAACTCAAAAAGTATTTACACAAAAATTATAGTTAAATAAAATTAGAAACCTAAGTGAGAACATTTCTAAATTTGCATCAAATGCTTCAACTGGTCTTCTGAAACCAAGGCTCTCAAATTATATTTGCTTATTGGATGGTCCCACCACTCACTTAAACCAAGATTTAGAAAGGTGTTTCTTACTGATTTTTGTTTGTTTTCTGATACATATCCAATGCATTTATAATTCCCATTGATTCTAACATAAAATTATATTTGAAATCTAACCACCTTTTACCTCTCTTTTGAACTGGAATTTGTAACATGAATCTTAAAAGGTCTTAATAAAAACAAACCCAGAACCAGGTACTGCCGTGAATGCTGAAAGATCAGAGAAGCAGAACAAGCCACGTCCAACCTCACCTTGCCAGCTTCTCAGCTGATCTTGTTTCCTCAAACTGGAAGCCTCTGAGTCCTCACCTGAATGGATCTCAGCTGAGGTGCTGCTCAAAGGCCTAAAAGTTTAAAAAGCCTCTAGTTCCTGGTCTTCAGGCCTTATATATTTTTCTGTTTCCTGCCATCATTTCCTGGGATTAAAGGCATGTGTCTTTCCCAAGCAAGACATGAGATCTCAAGGGCTGGGATAAAAGGTGTGTGTCACCATGCCTGGCTGTTTCCAGTATGGCCACGAACTCACAGAGATCTGGATGAATCTCTGCCTCCAGAAGGCTAGGATTAAAGGTGTGTGCTACCACTGCTTGACCTCTATGTTTAATACAGTGACTGTTCTGTTCTCTGACCCCCAGATAATTTTATTGGGGTGCACAATATTTCAACCACAGGAATTATCGTGGTAGACAAGAATATGTCACTGAAAATACTCATATCAACTCCTTGAGCCTATAGATATATTAGATCATATAACATTGTGGATTTAAAGTTGTAGAGAGAACTGAGGCTAGATAATTAGCAAATAGTGAAAAAGGAAGATAATTCTGGGTGTTTTTGTTTTCGGATTTTTTTTTGTTTGTTTGTTTGTTTTTAGTGACTAATGCAGTCATAAGGATGGACATAGGAGAGGATGGTAGTGTAAGTAAGACTTGGCTCACATTACAGGTTTGGAGGAACAGGAAACAGGTGTAAACTAAGAATCATTGGTGCCCTCCGGAAGTTGGAGAATGTATAGGAATAATCTCCTTATCAATCCTCAGAAGGTCAGTTCTGTTAACACCTTCTTTGTAGACCGGGGTGCTCATTTTACTAATAGGATCTCAATAATGGCATGAAGATAAATGTGTACAATTTTAGACTGCTAAATTTGTGATAATTTTTATATGACCCATGAGATACTGAGATGTCTTTTTTAAATTACTGGGTTCTTCGCTGCTACAGCCTATATTTAGACACATTAATCAATTTATTTACTCTGTCCATTTTCTATAAAGCAAATTAGACAATTGTTTTAGAAATTTAAATTCCTTAGTCACTTAAACATCTGAGTAACTTATATAACGAGGAGAAAATAAGCTCAACATTTTGACGTCATTACACTTGGCAAACTTTCTGAATTTATTGCCAGTCTCCATGTCATTTTCATTTCCTTCTATCTGTTTGTCTCTTTTGTATTTGCATTCAAAGCTTAGTTATCACCTAGAGTCTATGAGTGTCAGGTTTCCTCATTCTAAATACCTAATTCTAAAACAAATCTTGACAGAATTCTTTACATTCTCATCTTTGATTGTATACCTTATCACTAGGCCTCCATGTACCAAATCTATGTCAGACCATTTTTCAGCTGCTTTGTTCCATTTTATTCACTTCAAAACCCCCTTTTCACAGAATCACAAAGTTATTGTGTGATCTTATTTTAATTTGCTTGTTCCACAGAGGTCACATGAAAGTAATGTAAAACCATTATGGAAATCTTTGTGTGTCTCGTCATCTTAACAATGGTACTTAGAGTTGCATCTGACATATGACAAATGCTGCACATATATTTGTTGAGTAAAATAATGACAATATTTAGCAAATTCAATTAAGACCTTAAATATTAAGACCATACATGATTAAACACTAATTCATTTTCTTCTCAGTTTATTAAGTTCATTTATTCTCCTACTCCAAAGACACATGTTGTCATTTTGCTAATAATGTCCCCATGATGTGATTATAATTTGCATAGTACATTATTAATTACAATGATATGTTTCCCTTATCATAGAGATTTAAGATAGGGCTATAATATTATGACCTCTAGCATTTTGTAAGGAGTTAGAGGACTCACCAGTTTCTTTCTGTATGTAATTTTTTTCCCATGCAGATATGTCAATTGTCTGTCCTCACTAACGATTTAAGTAACTATATCACAAGTCTCCATGTATGCTTCCCATTCCCACTCACCTGAGTGGGATTTTTCTTTAAAATGAGTTGTTTGCTTACTCTTCGATAAATTATTTAAACTGTTTCCCCATTTACATCATTAGTTTAACACTAATATATTATCCCAATTAAATAATCATGATTAGGCAGAAAGTTCTCAAGAGTAATCTCTTACCAACAGTTCTAACCACAGGTAGACAGACAAACATTAGTGAAGTCAGTGTCTTCTAACAAGAGTTTAAAAACATCCTGTTACTGTCATTTACTTACAGTATTCAAGAATTATGAAAGGGGTGCATATGGGATGAAATGATTATAAGTTCCCCAAAATATAAGTATGAATAGTTAAATTAAAAAACAAATTCAAAATATGATGACTAAGTCAATTTTTTAAGTTAGTCTACAACAGGCAGTAAGTCATTTGTCTTGTTTCATTTTAGTGGGTTCTTTTTGGTTGAAAATTATACTTCTATGGCATGGGGTTATATCTCTCACTTCTTTTGAATAAAATTATATCAGATGCTAAACAATGTCATTGCTTTGTAAAGATAGAAGGAATATACTCTTAAGTCTAAACACTTGTAGAGAGTAATAATGAGATTCATTATTTTAAACCTAAGTTTATAATTGGGAGGAGCAGTCTTCAATTAATATGACTTTTTCTAATAAGTCTGCATAGTGATTCAAAACATCATCAGTAATAAGTCCATTTATTCACCCTAATTGGTTCCAATGGAAGAACCACTTGTCATAATAATTGGTGCTACGGGTGCATTTCTATGACTGATTCTCTCTCTCATTGTGTTATGCATGTTGCTGGTAAAATGCAGGATTATGAATCTGGACTAAATTTTCAGATAATTCATCTTCTAAAACTTAGGAGCTTGATCTCTGTACTGATACTCCTCACTTTCCCTCTTCCTATTCCAATTCTTGATACTCTTCCCTTTTTTAGGGATTATGCCAGGATGTCTAATCTCTCTAAAGTCTTAAGTCTATACTGTGAGAAAATGCCATGGCATTCAGTGCTCTTTACAAAATATTAAACTCTTCATTCATTTTTGACCTGAAACAGGAATGAACAATCTCATTTTTCATTTTTTCCTTTTTTTTGAAAATAGATAATTTTTCTCATATAATATATCCTGATATTCTTTCTTCTATGTATTTCCCACTTCCTCCCCATTTCCCTTCCTATACAAATCCACTCCCTTGCTATCTCTCATTAGAGAGAAAACCAAAACAGACTTCTAAAAGAAAATGTTAAAAATAAGAGAAAAAACAAAAACTAACACATTGTAATTGTACAAAACACATATACACAAGAAAAGAGCCCAAGAGAAGGCATATGAATCAGAGATCAACTTGTTCAAATACTCAGGAATCCCTTAAAACACTTAAACTGGACTTGGTGCAGAATTGTACAGGCCCTAGCCTATACTGTGCTAGCCTCTGTAGTCTCTGTGAGTTCATAAGAGCTTTGATCATGTTGATTTAGGGCGCCTTGTTTCATTTGTGTCCTCCATCCCCTTTGGCTCTTAACTCTCTTTCTTCCTACTTTTTGGCAGAGTTCTCTAAACCCCGAGGGGAGGGATTTAATGGAAACACCCAGTTTAGGGCTGAGTGTTCCAAGGTTTCACTCTCTGAATAATGACTAGCTGTGGGTCTCGGTATTTGTTCCCATCCGCAGCAGGAGGAGGTTTTCTGCAAGATATGCTAGGGCAATGGTGGCACAAAGCTTGTTGGAGTAACCAGCCAATATCGGATTTGATTAAGGACCACTCCATGAGATAGAACCCATACCTGACACTGTTTGGTTGACCAATAACATGAGACTAGATAGGTCATGGGTCTAGGTTAAAAACAAATACTACTGTTCTTACTATACAAAACAAAAGTAACTATAAAATGGCTGCTAATTGTATTCTGCTAAACTCACAGATCAGGGTCTTGTTCAGCTCTCACCAGAGAAGCTTCCTCCTACATCTTTTAAAATTTTTGTTGTATAAGTTTTTCAAATTCCATTTGTTGTTCAGAAATATTACATAGAGTAGAAAGTATTGAGGCCTACCCTTTTGGTAATAGTCATTTATTTGCATATATAGACAACAACATAAAAGCCAATAATCATATAGCCTGAGAATATATACATTTTTTACATTATCCAAAGGATATTGAATCAATTTTCAGAAAAGAATCATAAGCAAAGCAAAAGTCCCAGAAAAAGGGAAACATTTTTTTGTGTGAGTGTGAAGTTAATAACAAAATATTTGGTTAATCTTATGATTATTTAGTGTTTAAATAATTTAAATAGTTTAAAAGAGTAATGGATTTTTCAAGGACTTAAAATGAAAAAAATTACCACATGCATTCATCACACTTCTAAATAGTTATGCTTTGCTAAAAGTCTTAACTCTCCCAAGTAACTACAATATAAGTTAAAGGTAAAGGGAGAAATAAAATAATAACTAGTAGGTCCTTAAAGAATCTGAGGCATTTCTCATGGGTGGATTGATCTGTCAATCAATAGAGATGTATCTGAACATAGATATAAATATTGACAGCTTTGGTGCCTGTATCTATTTTGTTTTTATTAATATATGTTTGGAAATGTTTTGTACCAAAGCTCCTGTTTCTTATATTTAAAGTCTTGTGCAGTTTCTGTCCTAGAGTTGTGAGAGGTAGAGATGATTAGGAGGACAAGAGTTTGCCAAGAGGCAATGAGGAACCACAGGGGGCTTTGGATAATTATATTCCCATCACTAGAGATTCAAATCTTTTATTGAAGTTTTTAACTTTGGATTGATGTTTAACATTCTCTTGACCTATAGTAACACCTAAATCTTTTATTAACAAAAGTATTCTAAATAAATGTGTCAGATTTAGGGATATAGACCACAATCAAATAAGAACTACACACAACCAATATTCATGGTGTTTGGGATAGCCTTAATTTGTAATTAGTAATTAGGAAAGGTGAAGACAGTGTCTGAAAGCTAATTAAAGGTCTCCATCTGCTGAAGCAATATCAAGAGTCTGCAGGAAAGAATGAAATGTTCTTTCAGTAACTTCTATCTCAAATTACAATGTTAACATCTACTAGGAATATGACTGACAGAAAGTGACAATAAACAATCGTGGAGCCTGTGAATGATTTCAATTTGCTTAATATATCCTGTCTGATGAAATAAGTGGTGTCCAAATGCTTGCTGCTCAGGGTGAGCAAGATAGTGGTGGTACTGGTCAAATGTGCCCACTGTTAAGCCTGTTGACCTGATCTTGATCTGAAGGTTCCATGGGATAAAAGGGAACTGACTCCTTCAAGTTGTCCTTTCAACTGATCAAGTACTCCCTGGCATGCACACCCAACAGCACACATAGAAACAGGATAAATGAAAAACATTATAAAAAAGGGTACAGTTCAATAAAAATCTGAGAAAATAAATATTTATCATTTAATAATATCGAGTAACAAGTGAATTTAATAGATTTGATAACCAAATGATAGATATTACATGGAAACAAGTATAGTATGTTTGCCACAATATGTATGAAAAGTGTATTTATTACATTTCTTTATTACAATGAAATATTGAACATATGCATGAGCAATTGGTAATAGCAGAACATACAGAGAAGGATTAAAAATAAAATAGTTTAATGAACTAGTTTACCAGCCCCAACATATTCATCACGTTAATTTCAGTTTCGTTAGATACATCACATTATTAAATTTAAGGTCTCACATACTGTTGTTCATCATGATCTAGTTGTATGTGGTATCCCAATATATATTCTAACACTCTTTAGAAAATAAATAATTTGTGTTTGTTTATTATGCCAAAGGTGGTACTGTGTCTGGTACAAGTTGTCACTTTGAAGATTTATGTTTTCAAACAACTGGCCAGATTCACATTAAGCTGAATCTGCTGCTCAGATGAGCCCACCTTGAGTAATGGATCATGTTTGTGCCTTTTCAGCCAAGATCCATTACAGGAGCACTGTAGCCTCCTGACAGTTGTAGTGATGTATGGCATACTTCATCATGGATGGTAAGCTTTGTTGTATCCCTCAAGGCATTGTGCACTTGCTGAAGTGTGATATGTAGGGAACAAAAGTGAGTTCAGTTCCTTTGGAAGAGCTTGTCAGTCAGTGAGAAGCCTGTGGAACAGTTGCTTCTTTGAGTAGGAAGATGAAGCAGAAATCATGAATGAACTATTATATGAATCATCTTTCTGTTTAGGAACTTTAAAATCAAATTGAGGACTAAAGTACATTAATTGAATGTTAGAGGGTAGATCAATGAACAATATTTTTATAGCTGTGTAGACTATTTTAAATGCTAATGCAGAGAAAAACAGTTCTCTTCTGGGAAGAACACAGTATTAACATGAGAAGTTGCCACTGTTTCTATGTAGAAGCAATTATCGGTGAAAATGTTTAAGCATTTTAAATAGAAAAAAAGAATTTGTAAATGAACTATCTTTGCTTATATTTTGAAATCAAAATGAGTACATGTGCTTAAGTAACTTGCAAAAAAAATCAGTGATCTTTTGCTAAATGTGTACCTTTGTAGGAAAATATTCACTTTCTAATTACATTTTAAAACAATGTCCAAAATTCTGAAAATAATGTTTTTTCAGAACTAAGAAGAGTGCATGCTTTGTAAAACTAGAATCTTGGCAACCAGGGAGCCCTTTATAAATGCACTTAGCTTCTTAGCTTCTTCTCTTAGCTTCCTTCTTATATAATACATTTCTTATTTAAGTTTCATTTGGAAGCACAGAGACATTTCTCCATTGCTAAGAGTACTTGCTGTTATGGCAGATGATCTGAATTTGGTTCCCTGGATTCATTGTCCTGAGGTTTATAACCTTTAGTAACTCCAGTTCCAGGAGATCCCCTGTTCTCTTATGGCCTCTCAAACCGTAGATAACATAGACATACTCATAAATGAAAAATAATATGTTCTTAAGTTTCCTTCCTTCTAGCTGCATCCACTTACCTGTAAATTTTGTAATTCCATTTTTCTTTATGTATATGTATCATATTTTTATGATATAATCATTCATTAATAAACATCAAGTCTCTTTCCACCTATGTACAGGAACATAATAATACATCTCTATGCACCTAAAATTTTCTAAAGTTTCTGTGGTTTATTTCAAGTTCTCTACAAGGTGGTCTAAATTGTTATATGGAATTATTTAAATTAATTTCATCAGTATTTGTTTTTTCGACTTGGTCTACATTCTATTATTTCGAGTTCCTCCTGTGATGTGGAGAATCCTGTGAACTCCACAGTTATTGATTAACAGCATGCACAATATGTAGCAGGTCCTCTTGGCTTACAGGGTAGCTTCAAGTCCTTTTGTTCTTGTTGCTTTTCTTTCAGCATGATCTGTCCATTGCTGGAAGTGGGTCATTTTGATTTTAATTCTTCTGATTATATTGTAATTGTCCTCTTCATTTAGATCTGCCAAGATGTTTTATTTAAATGTCTGGATATTTGGCATTTGTTCTCCTCTTCTGCTTCTTTTAGTTTTCCTTCATTTTGTTTGACTTAAATGGGAGTGTAGGACATCTTGCCTTACATTTAAGGAATTCAAGCCATTGTGTTTTCAAATATCCTTACTAGTTTCTCTTCTATACAAAGAAACTAGGTCTTTGTATAGTTTCCATCACTGTGATAGGATTTGTTTATTATTTTTGAATCTCCTTTCTTACTGCTTTACTGAATTGATAGCATCTAATATATTGTTTTTTATATGCATGATTCATTCTTCTTATTCATTTAGCACAATATTGAAGTAGTTCATTACATTTTAATTTCAATGATATTATTTTCAGTTTTAACATTCCATTTCAGACATACTTTTTTCCATTTTTTATCCTTTTATTGAAAACAGATTCTTTGTTCATTTAGTATATCCTGAGTGCAGTTTCTGCTTCCTCTAATCCTCCCAGTTCCTCCCCAACTCCTCTCTCTTCTGAATCCACTCTTTCTGTCTCCCATTAGAAAGAAAGATACATTTAAGAGATGAAAACAAACATGACAAAATAAAATACAATAAAACAAAAAACATCACAACAAGCAATCCAACAGAAGGAAAAGTGCCCCAAGAGCAGGCACAAGAATCAGAGACCTGCTCATTCACACACTTAGGAGTTTTATAAAATACTAAGCCTGAAAGCTATAATAGATACACAGAGGACCTGGTGAGGCTTATGTAATCCCCATTCTTGCTGCTTCAGTCTCTGTGAACTCAGATATGAGCCTTGCTTAGTTGATTCAGAGGGCATTGTTCTATTGGTGTTCTTCATCCCTTTTGGCTCCAATAGTCTCTGTAGCTGGAGAATTTCTCTCCAGCTCCTGCCAAGTCCTGCCAGTCCCAGAGCCCATTTATAAAATAAACACACAGACTTTTACATTATTTAAACTGTTTGGCCATTAGCTCAGGCCTATCATTGTTTAGCTCTTACTCTTATATTTAGCCCATTTTTATTAATCTATACTTTGCCACGTGGCTCGTGGCTTATTGGTATCTTACATTTTTCTTGTCTTGGCGGCGGCTCCAGGCGGTCTCTCCCTTTCCTTTTCGTTTTTATTTTTAAGTCTCCATCTCCTCTTCCTCTAGGTTTTCAGAGCTTTGAGAGGAGGGATTTGATGGAAACATCCCACTGCCCCAACTTGGTATGCCAGCCTGTGTTGACTACCCAAGGGAGGCCTTACCCCCGTGAGGAGAGGATGAGAGTGGGATGATGAGGGGGGAGGTGGGGGAGAGTGGAAGAAGGGGAGAGAGGGGGAACAGGGGTTGGTATGTAAAATGAAAAAATTTAAATAATAAAAAGAGCTGTGTGTACCAAAGACTCTCTGTGCAATGTCCTGTCGTGGATCTCTGCATTTTGTTTGCTGCAGAGGGAAGCTTCTCTGATGATGACTGAATAAGGCACTGATCTGGGATTATAGCATAATATCATTAGGAGTCATTTTATTGACACTTGTTTGTTTTAGACCAACAGTGTTTGGTTTTACCCTGGGACTCTGGCATATCTAGTCTTTGGTCCATGGTCACCCAAGCAGTGTCAGGTATGAGTTCTGTCTTGTGGAATGGGCCTTGCATCAAATCAGACATTGATTGGTCATTCCTACGATTTCTGGCCACTGCTGCTCTAGCACATCTTACAGGGAAGACAGATTGTAGGTCAAAGATTTTGTAGCTGTGTTGGTGTTTATGTTTCTTCTTTGGCAGTTTGCAGAGTATCTTGCTATACCAAAGATTATTAGAATGTAGGGGTGAAGGCTCCATGTAGGCATTAGCTTGACTTCTCCATGTTCAATTAGTTGTGTGGGTGTTAGCATCAGCAATGGGGGCTCCCTTACTGTCTGTTTGTGGACAGCAACCCACTGCCTTTAGCAACAGCCAACAACTCAATTGAATGCAACCCGGTCACAGTACTGGAAGTCTAGTTTGGTACTAGTTGGGACTCCATCTCCCCCGTTGCTAGCAGGACTCATTACGTTTGCAATAATTTATTTTAAGAAGCTCCCACTGCATTGAGTTTCAATACCATCCCTTAAATGCCCCTCAGTTACAGCTCACACAACTCACTCATCCCTTTCTCTCCTCCATCCTCCCATTCCCATCCCATAATGCCTTCTGTCCACCAGTAAAATCTATTCTATTTGCTTGGATCATATTGAAGGGGATCATGATGAGAATTATATTTCAGTTATTTTCTGGAAATCTGTTTTCTGTTTTCCCCTCTGGCAGCTTTGTTGGTTTTGCTTAATATAACTTTGTAATCTTTTAGCCATTGTACTATGCACACATTTGAGGAGAGATTTGCCCCTTCATGCTTTTCCAAGTGTTGTTTGTGATGAATATTTTTTCTTATTGTTTTATTCCAGGATTCTGAGTGCGCTTACTGGAAATGAGTCCCAGCTGCCAGAGTTTGCTTCAATTATGCTCTATTGATAGCTTGGCTGATGAATTTTCTATGATTAGTATGAGTGTGTTATTCAGGTGTCTCTGTTAGAACTATGGGGTGAGTGCAAATAATAATAACAATAAAAGATCATAACTACAGTAGATGCTGTAGCATCTACTGATAAAGCCTGGTCATAGAGCGTTTTCTTTCTCCAAGTAGTTTTGTTATCTGCTATCTTCAGTTGTACAAGGTTTCTGGTGTGGGTCCGTGGTTGGATAGATTTACTGAGATGGCCAGGACCATCTACCCAGTTCAGGAGAAGTCCATAGTTAACTTTTACTTTTTTGTACCCATGGAGCCTTATGGTAAGCTTGTAAGGTAAGCAGCACATATTAAACTCCAGCATACAATTGAACTAGAACCTGTGTTTTGTTTAGTTTAAGTTCTTATTTAATCTTTGATGTTTTTGTTCTAAAATGATGTGTGGTGGTTGTCTTTTCTTGTCTCAAAGGGCCTTATGGTACAGCCTAGAGCATGAGTTGGGACCAGGGGCTCATTTCTGGGGATTTATTTCAAGTAGAACATCTTGACACTTTTGATTACAGCCACATAGGCTTTGAGGTTGAGGTCTGGCCTTAGCTGCTATTTCAGATTGGGCAAGATTGCATACAGATACACAAGGTTTCTTACACTATTTTATCATATGTTCACTGGGAACACCATGTTCTACTTAATTGCTTTGTTCAGTGATTTAATCGCATTACTCCCTTTACTGTTCTAAATGGGAAGAGATCACAATGATTTCTCTGGGAAGCATCACAAACTGCTAGAGAAGTGAGATGTACACTTTTGATTCTTTTTTGCCTTGTAGAAATAAAGAGCCCTAATAGAATCTTTAAAAAATGCTTACTCTTTAATTATTTTTTATTTGCATAAGTGTTTTGACTGTATCTGTCTCTGTGCATCACATTCATACCTGTTGACTGTGGAGACAGAAGGTGTCAGATCCCCTGGAAATGGAGCGACAGTTGAGAGTTGCCACATGGGACCTAGGAATTGAAACTACATCCTCTGGATGAGCAGCTAATGCTCTTAATTGCTGAGCCTTCTTTCCAGCTCCCTGATGAATCCCTTATCTCTTTTCCTTTGCCAGTTTGAGAGAAGTAGTTCAGAAGATAGAACATCATAATAATTGGTATATGTGGTGCTTTGAAAAATGGCCCCCAAAGGAAGTGGCACTATTAGAAGTGTGGCTTCGTTGAAGTCAGCGTGGCCTCATTGCAGGAAGTGTGTAACTGTGGAGTTGAGCTTTGAGGTCTATATATGCTCAAGCCGCACCCAGTATCTGAGACTGCTTCCTGTTGCCTGAACAAGAACTCACAACTACCTCTACAGCACCATGTTTGCCTGCATACCACCATGGCCCACCATGATGATAATGGACTGAACCTCTGAATTCTAAGCCACTCAATAAATGTTTTCCTTTATAAGAGTCGTCATGGTCATGGTGTCTGTTCACAGCAACAGAAAACCTAACTAAGAATGTACATTTCTTCTTTTAGCTAAATCTGTAATTTATTCAGGAGTCTCAGTATTATTTCCAAGTTATTTTTCGTGGGATCATTGTTAGTTGAATTACCTATGAAGGGCAGAGAGGTAGTGTTGCTGGAGGGCTTCTCTCCAGGTTCCCCAAGCCCTGCAGTCCCACAATCCACTTATAAAATAATCACTCAGACGCTTATAATACTTATAAACTGTATGGCTGTGGCAGGCTTCTTGCTAACTGCTCTTTTATCTTAAATTAACCCATTTTTATAAATCTATACCTTGCCACGTGGCTGGTGGCTTACCAGCGTCTTTACATGCTGCTTGTTCTGGTGGTGGCTGCAGTGTCTCCCCTCCTCAGCCTTCTGCTTCCCCAAATTCTCCTCTCTCCATGTTCCACCTACTTCCTGCCTGGCCACCTACTTCCTGCCTGGTCACTGGCCATCAGTGTTTTATTTAAATAGAATGATATCCATAGCATTTCCCCTTTTTTTTCTTTTTTTAAAAAGTAAGGTTTTAACTTTAACATGGTAAAATTACATATAACAAAACAATTACTGAGCAAGAATTATAGTTACAATATTAAAGAAGATGTCCTATCTATCTTATATTTGTGAGTTTAAGGTTTTATATCTAACTTATCTATTATCATAACTGAATTACAACTATCTAGTCTTTAACCACATCAAAGACCTGAGAAGGAACTTAATGGTACCTGAGAAATGGTAGATGGATGCAAGCAACGTTCGGGAATCTTGCAAGAGTAGACCAAGACAGCTGGCAGCCTGGACAGTCACCTCATGTTTCTCAGCATTGTTGGTGCATTCAAATTGGCTACAGGCCTAGAGTATCTGACAGACCATTTTCAGAAGCAGGAATTCTGAAAGACCATCTTACCCTGTCTTGGCAGAGTACAGTGGTCTCTTTCCTTGTGTCCCGCTTGTCCAGAAAGGACAGCATTGTATTTGTACTGTCAGCCATCAAGGAAAGGGCAGTTCTTTGCCCAGTAGGCCATTTTTTGCCAAAAAGACAAACTTCTAAATGGAAATGTCTTAGAAGCCCAACATTCTCTCGGATCAGTTGGTGCAGCCAGGAGCAATTGTGTCTCACATCAACAGAATTCTAAATTATTTAAATGCCATATTCTCTAGGTCTATGAAGTGTCTGAAGATTACCTATCTATCTGAAATATATCTATGTATACCTAGAAGACTTAACTAACATGGCTACAGATATGATTATCATAGATGACTAATTATTAATCTATTTTTTAATTATCCATTACAATTTTAAATGAGTTACATAAACATAATACCTCAAACAAGAATAGAAATATATATGTACAGTATAACAAAATTAACTTCAAGTTTGTATCAATAAACTAAAATTTATACCAATGTAAAACATTTTAAACATAAACTAAAATCTATACCAATGTAAAACATTTTAAACAAGTTGTTCTTTAAAAGTAGGTTTATTAATCTACCCTTTTATCTTATCATCTCTATATCCTCCTATATATCTATATCACATCCCCTTTTCTTTTTTAGAAAGAGATCACATTTATAATCAACCTGTTTTAAATAAAAATATTGTTTTTTCTCTGTCCCACACCAGAGAGCTCTTCTGATTTGGGACACAAGAATCTCTTAACCATTTTTTTAAGCAATATGTCTGGGTTTAGAGGGGAGTGAGCCAATTCCACCTCTAAAGCCAGCTTTGTATATTTGGGAATTTGGGCGTAGCATCTCTTACTACTTCCTGCTGGAGGGGGCGCTGTATCTTATGGGGATGCAAAGAAAATTTTAGACCTATGGGGTAGTCCGTGAGGCTGTATTGTTTGAACCAGTTGCCTTGAAACCGCTCTGGATGTTGGATCATCTGGGCCATGGTGTCATCGGAGACCTTTCAGGGGGTCTTGGCTGGTGAAACCTGATGTATCTTAATCTGGAACAAATCCACAGCCTCTGGCTTTCTGTGGAAACAAAAGCAGGACCTCTTTTCCAAAGCAACATATCCTTAAATCCAAATTTTGAAGTCAAGGTACCTTTAAAATATACATTTTGGCATAACTCAACAGCTTTTGCAATCAAATGTTTTTCTTCAGTTACAAATATCAAAGAGAACATAATCCAGATTCTCTGTGTTGTAGCCATCGTTATGTGGCTTATTTTTTATATTACCTTGAGCCTTGAGCCTATTGCTTTAAACTGTACATTCTAAGACTGAAACGGCGCTGTGGCTGCTGGCTCCACCCACTACAGCTTCCCAACATGGCAGTGGTACATTTTCCGCCAGCTCTGGGAGTCATCAAGTCTCAGAAATAGTGGGTCTAAGCTTTTATCAAAGCAGCGTGTAGCCCAGAAACCTTTTTTTTTTTTTTTTAAATAATAGTAAAGACTAAATCTACCACACAGCTTAATGTGCCACTGGCAGACGCCTCTTTTCCACCATACTGACGTTCAAACGCACACGCCAGGAACCCGCCAGTGTTCAAACCCGCGTTTTGCAGCATCTAGCTGCCGTATGAGACAAGAAGCAGGAACCTGGTTTTGGCTCTGTTTAGAATTGGTTATTAAATATTCTCAGGTTTAAGGTGGAAACTCGAGCCGTTGGGCGCCATTTGTTGCTGGAGGGCCTCTCTCCAGGTTCCCCAAGCCCTGCAGTCCCACAATCCACTTATAAAATAATCACTCAGACGCTTATAATACTTATAAACTGTATGGCCGTGGCAGGTTTCTTGCTAACTGCTCTTTTATCTTAAATTAACCCATTTTTATAAATCTATACCTTGCCACGTGGCTGGTGGCTTACCAGCGTCTTTACATGCTGCTTGTCCTGGTGGTGGCTGCAGTGTCTCCCCTCCTCAGCCTTCTGCTTCCCCGAATTCTCCTCTCTCCATGTCCCACCTACTTCCTGCCTGACCACCTACTTCCTGCCTGGTCACTGGCCATCAGTGTTTTATTTAAATAGAATGATATCCACAGCAAGGTAGTGCACCAAATATTCTGCCATCTTGCTTCAAAGACTTTTTTTCCCTTAAAAATTATATTTAGAGTTTGAATTCTTTCTTTTCTCTCATTCCCTTCTTCTTTCCATTCAAAGTGTTCTTCATTTTTCTTGATACAAAAGAAATGCTGATGTGATCAACATATTATTTCTCTCTTTGTGTATACAGGCATAACTGGATAAAAGGCATTTATGGAAATGCCAAATTACTCTAGAAATTAACAGATTTTAACTTGAAGTAGGGAGATGAGTGTGGATTTTTCAGAACAATTATAGTGAGGTTCTTTTTCTGCATACTTGTTGAACTCTATAAAATACCATCTTAATAGATTTTTATTCAATCCTTTTTGATTCTAGAAAGTTTGACATTTAAAAGTATTTTTAGATCTTATATGAATTACTTAATCAAATATTTGGTTGTCTATTTATTTGGCACTTTGTTAACATTTAGCCTTAAAATATTATAAAATGCATATTTCTGAAATTAGTGTTATGTCTTTTTGGTATATTTTGGGGAAAAAACATTATAAGAAAACCACAGAAACTGTTCTGTGATTTAGTTAATAATTCTTAAAAATTTGTCTTTGTTATTTCATCCACTATGATCACATAGAAGACACAGACTGATCAAATTTTCTTTTTTAAATTTGTTAATTCTTGCTTTTTGTACCAATATATGGTCTATTTTAAATATAGTTCCATAAGATGCTGAGAAAGATATGTATTATATAGAGTTTGGGTGTAATACACTGCATATATCCTTTAGGTCTATAATATTTATTAGTTCCAATGTTTCTCTGTTTATTCTCCTGACCGGATGACCTGTCCACTAAAGAGATTGGTGTATTAAAGTCACCTACTATTACTCTATTTGGGTTAATACTGTGACTTAATGTCAAGTAGTGCCTGTATACAAAATTGGATGCATTTGTGTTTGATATGTATATGCTTAGAATAGTAATGTCTTTTTGATGGAGTGTTCCTTTGATTGAACTGAACTTCTCTGTTTTCTAGTTAGTACTTTTGTAGGATATTAGAGTCATAACACCTCTTTATTTCCTGGTTTTACTCACCTTTATCTTTTGATTGGAGATGTGAGGCCATTGTTAATTGGAATTATTATTGAATATTGTGTATTTATTCATTTGTTGATTATAAAATCCTTTAACTTTTTTTTAGTCATAGAACAATTTTTTCTTTCTCTTTCAATTTTGAGTGATATGTGTTAGGGAATATTATTTTAAGGTGTATTACTTTTGTTTATTTTGCATTTGTTTAACTCTGTGAACCTGTTACTTTGCCTTTCTAAAACATCTGACTAGTCTAATAAAGAACTGAGTACCTAATAGCAAGGCAGGAGAGAGAGATAGGAAGGGCTGGCAGGCAGAGAAAATGTATAGAAGGAGAAATCTGGGAGGAAAAGAAAAAAAAGAGATGAATGAGTGAGGAGAAAGGAGGTGGACTCCAGGGGCCAGCCATCCAACTACACTGCAAACCACGGAGTAAGAAACAAAGAAAGGTAGACAGGAATAGAACAGGAAAAGTCCAGAGGCGAAAGATAGATGGAATAATTTTAAAGATAAGAAAAACTGGCAAGAAACTAAGCCAAGCTAAGGCCAGGTATTCATATGTAATAATAAACCTCAGTGTGTGAATACTTTTGGGAGCTGAGTGACGACCTCCTCCCCCCCCCACAAAAAAAAGAGTAAAATACCACCAACAACAGATATGTTTTCCAGGGTGAAGGAGTTTGGGTTGGCATCTGTATTATTTCAGAATATGAAGTACATTGCACCAAGTTCTTCTGGCTTTCAAAGCTTCTGTTAAGAAGTCACTTATTATTCTAATAAGCATACCTTTGCATGTGAAATATAGTTTCTCTTTCGGCTTTCAGTGCCATTTCTTCGTCTTGCGTGCTTAGCACAGGAACTATAATCCAGTTGGGAATTTTCTTTTCCAGCCCTATCCATTTGGTGTTTTATGTGCTTCATATCTCTGGATGGATATGTCTTTCCTTAGATTTAGGAAATCTGTAATCTCTTGAAGGTTATGTTCTCTGATTTAACCTGAAACTTTTTCTTCTATTTCTTTAAGTCTTCAAAGTCTTTAACTTTGTCTTTAAAAAGTCTCCAATTGGGTGACAATAGCGTTTTATATTTCCATCTTAACTATAATGTTGGTCTATGAGATTTTAGATGTCTATTCTGTCCACATTTTTTTTTAGCATTTTCTCATAAACATTTATCCTATACTGCTATTTGTTTACACTAACATGTAATGCATGTCATGCCATACTTTATTCCTTTATACATTTGTTTTCTGGTTTTATATTCTCTTCCATTATTTGGATTAACTTCCCTGATTGATATTCCATTATTAATAAGTTTGTTATCAATATCACTCTAATATTTTGTTCCATTTCTCCAGTGCATTTTTTTTTCAAAATTGGCATGGTTCTTCTTATACTGCTTTTCCAAACTTTATTAAAAGTGCTAGTAAAGATTTTAAATTGCAATTGTAGTAAGTTAAAATAATTAACAACTATTGATCATATGTGTCTCATTTCAAGTGATCAATCCAAATGGAAATATGTTATATGACAAATACAAGTTTTAGTACATTCTTTCATTTAAACATTCCTCCTTTGTTCTGCTACTTATAAAGAGAGTTTTATGTTAACATTTGTTTCTGGGATTGTTTGACTGTATCTTTTCTTTCACTAATTATAACATTATTATTAGTAAAGTGAAAACAGAAACAAAATGATGTTGCACACTTCAGGACCACAAAATGAATATAAATCTTGAAGTTTTAGGAATATTATATAGTGAATTAAACTGTGGTCTTGGCATATCTATAATTTTTAAAGATAACTTTTAAGCTACATATTTTTCTTCATAAATTTCTAAGTCTAACAACAAAATGTCAAAATATACATAGTCATTAAATATTCATGATAACAAACTTTAAAAATTCATAATAATTTAAGAAATGCTCACCTAATTGTTTGTCTATTGCTTTGATGACATCTATTTCTTGTCTATAAAACTGAGTATTAGTTTGATTATCATGTGAGTTTGGACCAGAGCAAGGTTCTGCCACTGGTACTGGGTCATTTCTTTCTTTTGTAGAATAGATATTACTATGATTATTAAAATTTGTTGCTAAAAGAAAATAATGAAAAGTGAAGATGGAGGGCAACTTCACATTGAAATTTCCAGAAGAGCTTAGTTGGAAAATCTTAATATTCTTGAAGCCCCATTTCCTTGTCTTTTAATATAAATGACATTTTTTTAACCACTGAAAGACCAAAAAAAAAAAAAAAAGATCTAAGTCTAGAAATAACCATTTACATTTTCTCAGATAATTTCCCCCAAAGAAAGTTAATTCTCATTTCTTTCTTTTTACTTTTCCACATTTGACTTCAATAATGATCTTTTTCAAAATTGGCAAAGGTCACATAAAAGAAATTTGAAATACAACAATATTAATATACAAAGAAATACTTTAAGTATAAAGATTTTTAAGATTAAAAAAAAAAACCTTATATAGAGCTGCCAAACCTAGTTACATGAAAAACAAGTGAGAAAAATGTAGATTGCTTCCTGAGCTTTCAAAACCATCAGATACTCAATGTGTAGTAATGACTGAACATATTCACTGTACTTAAAGCTCATATAAAAAGATGTGTCTAGAGAAATTTGAATTAAAGAAGATCTGTGAAATTTGCCTAAGTACAGAATGCACATCTATTTTGAATTTTCTTGCTTTTATTTAAGACAAGTGGCAGATAATTTCACAGCTGTCAGTTAATGCACATAATGAATGCTTTATAAAAGGATGAAAGCATGAAGTTATATTCATGTTCCCTAAGTATGTAAAATAAATTCAAAAGGATGTCAAGATCTGGTATGAAATGTAAAATGCAAAAACAGTTTAGTTTAGTGATGTGTTGGGGGTTGGGTGGTGTGGAGATGTGAGTGAACATTCCCCCTTTAGGTGCCAATAAATTAAATCAGGAAACAAGTAGACAAAGTACTAACTACTCTAACTTAGACTTTTCCACATTTCTTACTGCATTTTTACATGGCACTATTAACTGATACAAAGGGCAACTTTAATTACTCTTAAGCATATTGTCTAAAAAATCAACTTAACTCTAAATTTTGACATTTTTAAAAGTTTTAGAACTCACAGACAAAGTTTTCTACATGAATAACTAAGGTTCTTCTCCAATTGTGGAGAATATACATTCATATTAATAAAAGAAAACTGCAATATTAATTGTATGCATGTTCATGAACTCCAAATAGAATGCATCTAATATCTTAAATGACACTGAATGCATTTATACCAAAGATAATTCATGATTTCAGAAAGTAAATTTTTTGGAAAGATTTTATTCTTTGACATGGATGTGATAATCAGTGTATCATTTTAAAATGGCTACATAAATATAATGTGTATGATTAGTAGTATATTCTTAATTTGTGCAATAAAAATTTATATAGATGCTTTTTAACTGATGATGAAACTTCATTTAAAGTTGATGAAACTACAGAAGCATTGAGAACATTGACTTATAAAAACACATCTAAGTACCTACTCTATGGAACATTGTACATTATCAGCACTGTACAGTATGAGTTATTATCTCTATGATCTTTTGTTTGACTGGAGCTGTGTCTCACTGCCACTGCCCAAATCATGCAGGATTTCCACTCCATGATTCATTAGCCAAAGTCCAACATTTACAACATAATCTGCATTTTTAACTGAATGCATGTTTGTACCAATTTAAGTAAAAACTTTAAGTGATATAAGTCAAATCACTGTACGTCAAAATACACAAATATTTTTTGCTTAAAGGCAAAAAAAACATACAATGAAAACCTGAAGTTATATTAATATAGAAGATGGTACCTTCCTTCCTTACATGTGGCATTTCATTATTACCTGGTTCATTGTGTATATCTAAAACCCACTGAATTTTCAGTCTTCACTTTTAAATGCCAGCTTTGGCTTTGTCCTGTGATCTGGTCTGACAAAGGAAGGAATATAATATGGAGTAATACAAGTAATTCAGAGTTTTGCTTTTTTTTTATCGCATATTTAAAAAGAAATCCATTGTCTAATACTTCCTAATATTTCATTTTGCAAGGCTAGTATACTGGAATTATACTAATCTTCACACTGGGGATCACATCCAGTAACTCATTCACATTAGACAAGTGTTCTATCTTTGAATCATAACCTATATCTCTAATATTAAAACCAAACTGCTATCTGTTCTTGATGAATGCATCTGGATTGTTCCTAGTGATTGAAGTATCCAGAACACCATAATATTAAAGCCAGTCTTCTTAGACTCAGTCTCCCTTATTCTATATGAAGTAGTTGGTTGGTAGGTGTTCAGAAACAAGTATCTTTGGCACACACACAAATGGAGAGTGCCATTGAATAAAACCAATGGAATAAGTGTTGTGAATGATAAACAGCTGGTGTCAATTTTGACCACTAAATCTGTGCCATAAGAGGGAAATAAACTTGCATTTAATGAGGAAGAAAAGAACCTTATCTTAGGGTCTACATCTTCCTCTTGAGTGTCTACATTGGATACCATTATTATATTTTCATAGAGACGTTATCACTTGATTTTCAGAACTAGCACAATATGAACTTTCAGTAGATTTATAGGCATTCTGTTACAATGATGACATTTTAATAATGGTAATCTTGAAAAGTAACTGAATTATATTGAATGTTTTCTAAGTGCTTTTAGTTAGTAATAAGTGGCTTCTGAATAAACATGAAATATAAGAATCTGTCTCATAAATTATTGCTTTATATTTCAATCAGAATTTAATACAAATTTCTGGCCAAATACATATCAGTAACAAAATGCAGAGAACTAAATTATCTCTAGATATCAGAGTTAGTACATTCCAATAGAGATTTTAATCTATCTACTATAAGAACTCATAGAAGTACTTGCATTTTATGTTGACTTGCTCTATACCTCTTAAATATTATTCAATTACCAACAATGAATATGTTCTTTATATACTCTACCTACTATTTTATTTTTGTACAGTACAGGCACACAAACCATTAAACCCAAGAAAGATAAAGGATGTTTATCATGAAAGATAAAGTGTTTATCATGAAAAAAAAACAATAAAATCTTCCTTTCATTAAAACTAGTGATGCTTTTGAGAATGGAAGTGTCTAAATAGAAAAACTGTGTTGCAATACATAAATCCACAAATTTTAATATGGAGAATGTAGAAAAGATCTATAATTCATGAGAAAACAGCAAGCATTTTTGTGTTCCAAACCAGCTAAGAGACTTGAATATAAATCTTATTAAAGAGGGTATCAACATACACAACTATCCTAAAAATGTATGAATGTTCACAGAAACACAGGAGCAATGAGCCAACACTCATAAGGGTTGGAAAATGAGCAATAACCAGCATCAAATGGGATGTTAAGTAGGACTTCAAATTACTGAAGAAAGGAAAAAAAGAGGGGCACAATCTTGGGAAATGTGACTCTATCCACTAAGGCTAACCCTCAGTACACCTACATTCTGGGAAGTCCCATGCTCCTCAAACTCATAACACAGCAGAAGCTATTGGTGGTTCCTCAAATTTCAACCAATACAGTGGTGTGCTGTGGGATGGTCTGTATGTTAAATTGCTCTGATTGGTCAATAAATAAAACACTGATTGGCCAGTGGCCAGGCAGGAAGTATTGGCGGGACTAACAAAGAGGAGAATTGAAGGAACAGGAAGGCAGAAGGAGTTACTGCCAGCTGCCACCATGACAAGAAGCATGTGAAGACCCTGGTAAGCCATGAGCCACATGGCAAGGTATAGATTTATAGAAATGGATTAATTTAAGATATAAGGACAGTTAGCAAGAAGCCTGCCACAGCCATACAGTTTGTAAGCAATATAAGTCTCTGTGTTTACTTGGTTGGGTCTGAGCAGCTGTGTGACTGGCAGGTGACAAAGATTTGTCCTGACTGTGGGCAAGGCAGGAAAACTCTAGCTACAGTGGTGGGTCACCAGACTGTTATGTGTTCATGTAATAATTACTCTATAGAAATAATAACTGTTATCACATGAGGAGCTATGCATGCATTTAACATATTATGGTCAAATAAAATAAAACAAACAGTGATGTAATGGCTTTTTATGTAAAGAATAACAATAATGGGAAATTGATGTCAGATTTTAGAAGTAAAAAAAAGGCCATTGCCTTTTGTGGGGAATAATAACCAGCAAGGGTCACACAGGACTTACTTTGGATGGCATGCCTAAAAGTGAGTTCATTTTGTGAAAATTAGTGGAACTTCATATGATTATAAAATTTTAATACATGTAAATTATAACTCAAAAATTGATTTTTAAAATCAATGTTATATATATAAATAAACTATATATGATAAAAATATTTTATTTTTATATGTGTATAATATGCAATAAAATAAACAGTATAACTAAAGAGTGGTTTTAGAGTTTGAATATATGTCTCCTATATATTCATATGTTTCAAAACTTGGTCCCCAGGAGGTAGCACTGTTTGGGAAGTGTAGAGACCCAAATTACTCAAGGTGAGAGAATCTGACCTTGCTTTACCCAGCAGGGTTGTATAAGGGGATGATTTGAACACAGGCATGATTTTCAGGTGTTTAGAAGGGTCTGCCCTTGGCTGTATCTAGCAAGGGGGAGGTCTTTTGCTTCACTACTTGCAATTGCTATTAAAAGCCCTTTTGAATATTGTTATGGGCTGTTGGTTATTGACCCAGTTCCCCCGGAAGCTTTCCTGTGTTTCTGTCTTTCTTTTCACCATCTAGGCCTCTCTTTATATCTGATAGTTTCTTATCCCTCTATCAAGAGTACCCAGGGTAAAGTGAGGGTAGGTCCCCTACAAGGAAGTTTTGGAACTTTCAGAATATGGAGCTTGACTGAACAAAACTGGGTCTCCTGGATACAGAGCTTATGGTTTATAGCTTATTTCTATGTTCTCGTAATCCTTTTTTTTTTTTTCTGATCCTTTGAGATATAAGCAAGCAGTCTTAAGCTTTAGCTGTAGGTGAGCTGCCATGTATAAGTTCCACAAGGATTTCTGCACCACGACAGACCACACCCTTTCAAACCATGAGCCAAAAATTAATTCTTCTTCCCATAAGCTGTTTCTTCATGGATTTTGTCATGGAGACAAAAAAAGGTTATTAATATGAGTACTTAAATGTGTTATATCAATTCCCTACTATGTACACATATAGTTTCAAAAACAGAAATATACAATCAGTTCCTGAGTACTGTCATTTAAACCCAAGGCAAAACATATAGTGAAATTAAAAATAATCCTGGCATCAGTAAGAAAGTCTATTTTTGTTTCGTGCTGCTAATGGTTTAGTATTCTTCAATTCATAGATAAATAGATTGAGAGCTGTAATTACCTAATGTGATAATATTCTTGTCCTTCCAAATAGAGAGAACAGGTAGTAAATTATTCAAACCATTAATGAGATTGATAGTAAGAGTATATAGATATATCATTAGGTAGAGTTAGATGGAAGGATAGACCTTTCTTATATAATTGCTTTAAATTATTTCTATATCAACATCTGTTGACATTTGTTCTTTGATATACTTTGTTTTTATTATCCACATAGTTTCTCTTAGACTAGTTGAATTTCAAAATGGCACATGTTTTTTAATCTGTCAGTTTCAGAAATATGTGACTAATGCTGGTTTCCAAGACAAAACAAAGACTACCTCAAATCACAGTGGTTTAGTGAAAGAAAAATTAATTTTCAGTCAAAGTATCCACTCCTCTTGTGTGAATAGTGTATCTACTTATGAAAGTGTCCTGAGGACACAGGCTGCCTAGTGCTTCACATATACTCATGTCTCCATAATAGTGAATCTTTCTCCTTGGAGATCCCTGCTCTCCCCCCCCCCCCCCGCACAGGTGTTTTATCACAGCAAAAGAAAAATAACTCTCACATTAAGTGGTGTGTAGGAACTGGAGTCAATTATGGAGAAAATGTTTCTATCAAAGACTGGAAATGGTGAGGGGAAAGGACGACAAATCTTTGAACATGGGATTTTCCCCTAAAATTCTGTATGCTGGAAGTTATGGCCGATTTTAGAACTATTAGAACGTGCTGGAAACATTAAGAAGTACAGGCTCAAAGAAGGACCTTTGGTCCAGGGGGCGTGTGCTTATGTGGGATATTGATGCTCTGGTGCTTTCTATTTCTCTAGCTTTTCCCCTTCTCTATGGAGTAGGACTACACTCTCCCATGCTCCCACTGTAATGCAATGCCTCACCGCAGGAACAGAGGTAACAGATGAAGCAATGATGGTCTGGAGTTTCTGAATGTGTGAACCCAAATGATTTTTTTTTCTCCCTTAGATTATTTATCTTGTATTTTTATATTAATTTGTTTTGGCATGGGAAGGAATACCAATTAACACAGTGGGTAAAACTCTTGTCTATGCAATTCTATATTTGATGATCAACTTTTTACAGTAAAGATAAACTGTGGACATTTATCTTTGTAGAATATGGTATTTAGTAATTTATTTAATACCCGTACTCAGTAGTGCTTATCATAAACCCACTCTTTCTTTCTAGAGCATCCTTTTCTGACTTTCAGCATGGGGGGAGCCTCTCTGCTTTGTCACAGTAAAAAGGCTGTGCTAACCATCCAGTTAGGCATGATTCTGATCATCAGGAGGACTCCTAGATCTTGACACAGTACTTGGCTATGGATCTCTGCATCTGCTTCCATCAGATGCTGGGAAAGGCACGCTGGTGACAATTAGGGTAGTCAGCAATCTGATTACAGTAGATGGCCAGCTCAGACACCCTCTTCACTATTACCAGGAGTCTTAGCTGGGGTCATCCTTGTGGATTCCTGGGAGATCCCCTGGCACCAGGCTTCTCCCTAACTCTGAAATAGATCCCCATCAAGATGTCTCTTTTGTTGCTCTTCCCCTCAAGTCCCTCCCCCAACCTGCCTCACACACCAAGTTTGCCTAACCTACTTCCTCAAGTCCCCATCCTCTCATTTACCCAAACCCTAACCCCAGCCCCAGTTTACTCAGGGCATCTCTTCTATTTCTCCTTCCCAGGGAAATCCATGATCCCTGTTTGAGCCCTCCTTGTTATATTATCTAGCCTTTCTGAGGCTTTGGAGGACACTTGTTCAACTATTTTCATAGCAGCATTATTCATAATAGCCAGAACTTGGAAACAACCTAGATGCCCCTCAACAGAAGAATGGATAAGGAAAATGTGGTACATTTACACAATGGAGCATTACTCAGCTGTAAAAAAACAATAACAAACAATAAACAAACCACACACACACACAAAACAACAACCTCATAAAATTTGTGAGCAAGTGGATGGATCTAGAAAAAATCATTCTAAGTGAGGTAACCCAGATCCAGAAAGACAAACATGGTATATAGTCAATTGTAAAAGGATATTAGGTATAAAGTATAGGACTACCAACCTACAATCCACAACTCCAGAGAGCATATTTTTATAAGAATGAATATAATTATAACAACTAATTAAATAAAATCTTTTTAAAACTCATTTCTAAGCTGGGTGGTGGTTGACACAGACTTTTTTTTTTAAGCCTATAGCACCCGGTATTCCCAGTTGGTCTCCCATCCAAGTACTAATCAGGCCACCCCTGCTTAGCTTCCAAGATCAGGCTCGTCGTTCAGGGTGGTATGGTCATAGACTGACACAGACTTTTAATCCCAGCACTTGAGTGGCAGAGGCAGGCAGATCTCTGAGTTCCAAGATAGTTCTACAGAGATAG
The DNA here is from genome assembly GCF_004664715.2 of Peromyscus leucopus. Taxonomy (NCBI): domain Eukaryota; kingdom Metazoa; phylum Chordata; class Mammalia; order Rodentia; family Cricetidae; genus Peromyscus; species Peromyscus leucopus. Next base: position 70,476,342 of record NC_051071.1, on the reverse strand, counting down.
TTTCAGGACAGCCAAGGCTACACAAAGCAATCCTGTCTCAAAAAAAGAGAAAAGAAAGAATTATTTCATTTCTTTGAGATCATAATTACATCATTATCCCCTTCACTTTTCTCCTTCCTAATGCTTCACTTTCCTACCACCAAATCCTCCTATGTAACCCTTCTTAAGGTATTTAAAATTGGTGTTCCCTTTTCAGTACCTTTCATTATATATATATTTTTTTCATAAATAGATGAGTATAAACAGTTCAGTTTGTATAATGACACTTACATGTTTTTTTGTTTTTGGTTTTTTTTTTGGCTCTCCATTTGGTCAATTTGTGTGGTCTTCCATTGGGAAGATTCACTTTCAACATTCCTTGATCACCTGTAGTTCTTTAGGTAGGATTGAAGCCTCTTGGACCCATCCAAATTAGCATGTCTATTGTTACTAAACTGATATAATTCATAACTACATATTACATTTTTGTCTGTTACTCACAGATAAATGTTATCTTCACCCCTCATCGAGAAACACTGTCTTTGCAACAGATGGAGACCATAACAGAAATTCACAACAAAACAAAATGTAGTGTTGTGGAGCCTGGTCACAAGGGGATACATCAATGATGCAATTCTGCATCTAAGGCGTAGAGATCATTGCAGAAGAGGAGCCATAAATATTCTAACAGCCAGGGAACAACAGGGAATTTTCTGTGAGATTGAGTTCTTGTGAATGTTAGAAGTCTTACCAACATGACTGCCTAAACACGAGGTAAATAAAATCATTTTGATTGAATAAATTGTAGAAAGAAACTGAGAGAATTCTCTGTTCATGTATACACATTCAGTTACTGAAAGATTCCTGTGTCATTTGATGCTTTGGTACTTAGAAAATTTACAATTGAATTAGGAGTATGTGATTCTGACATTAAATACTTTAGATCAATGTAAGGAAGCATTATATATCTTAAATACAACACTTATTCTTACTCTAATTATCTCCCTTGGGAGATCCTTGTATAAGTATGCAGAACTGAAAATTCCTGGGTGACTTCTCAACTTTGGTAGCAATGGTAGAATGCATGTGTGTGTGTGTGTGTGTGTGTGTGTGTGTGTGTGTGTGTGTGTGTGTGTGTTTGACATTGAGCCTGTTTTTCCTTCTAATTGCATACAAGTGAAGCCAGACAGTCCCATGTTCACTAGTGTCTCTATGTACTACTTATACTGTGTATTACTGGATAGATCTTTAGAGTAAAAGCTATGGTATCTGATGAAAGGATTCCAAACTTAAAAATTTAACCCAGAAAAATTTGACATTCCTCTAAAGGCAAAATCTCACCTGACTCAAGTCCCCAGTGGGTATGTGCTTGTGCTATCTATAGTGAATAATGTGATCAAGTCCGATGAAGTCAAAGGAATCTCGTTACTCCTACGTAGAGTTGGTCTGTTTTCATGATGTACATCTGATTTGAATATTTAACTTCCTTTTGGAAAAATCAACATTAAATTACCAGAAGTGTTCTTAATTTTGCTTAGCTGAACAAAGTAATGATGTTTGTTTAGAGACAGAACTGGATGAAAGGATATGATACAAATAATCTGTTCAAAATAGTCTCATGTCCCTGTTGCGCCTTCCTTTAAAGCATCTGGTACCATTTCACATGTCAGGACTATTTGCCAAATGAGTTGGGCCTGTTTTATTGATGAGATTGTTTTGTTCTCATGGAACCCTTTTAATGGAAAACAGCATCATTGATTTAATAAGAAGGACACTGAGGGAGAAGACTTAACAATATGCTGTTTCCTCTCCAACAAGCAAACGGCATTTCTAAGGGGAAATTATAAAAGTTGATGTTTTCTATCTGTGGGATGACCAGGAAATTGTGGCATCAAAGTCATACTAAAAAAAAGATAATATTATGAGATAAATCCAGCTTCTGATAAAGAATTTTCTTTTAAAGAAAAGGTATCTTGCTATAGTGTTTAGATTTGTAGATTTTACAATTATTTCAACTTCTGCTCATTTTTTTTTTCCTAAAAGAAATTTAAAGAGCATTTCAGGTGAGATGGCAATCACTAAATTAAAACACTAAAATATAATGTGGGGTTATATTTCAGTATTTTCCTCTCTTATGAAAATATTTAATAAAGGTATCTTTTAAATAATTTATCATGTTTTGTCCTTTAGAATTTAACCCGTTAATTTTAAAAAATATGATTATGATCAGTGACATATGTTAAATATAAGGATTCTAGAAATACAGGGAGATAAAAATCCTTGCTGACTCATATGCTCACTGTGTCTACTTGATCTGGTGACCCATAATGTCTCTACTTGAAGTTTTTCATTCAATTCTAGGGAGTGCTACAAAGAATAAATGTATTAATTGATTTGTAAGGCTTAGTAAGTAATTAATACATGCTTCCAATTTTACAGCATGGCTACTTTTGTCATTGTTATTAAAATCATGATGCCATATATATATGTAACATAATATCATAAATATATATCACATGAATATTTATCACATATATTTATCACATATATTGGATTATGATTATTTGATTTAATTTCTAGAGTTGTAAACTAAATATGATTGCAATATGAATGAATTTAAGATTATCCAATCCCAGCACTTCAAGTAGTAATATAAATGAAATATATTATTTAGCTCTTTGGGTCTTACACATATAATCCCTGTAGTGCTACAAAGCTGCTGAAAAGAATTTGAGGACCCAAATATGTGGTTTTATAACAAAACTTTTTGCAACATGTAACTCTCAGCATTCATCTTAAATAACTATAATCTGTATAGCTCAGGGCATGTATTTCCCTTCCCCATAGTTCCGGCTGTAGCATGTGCTGGAGTTGATTTTGACTGACCGGTTAGTGAGATTCACTGCAACATTTGTACATGAATTGACATCATGCCAAGAGTTCACATTCTATTGTTTGCATTTTATTAAAAACAATTATAAATTACATTAATTTTAACTAGTATTTCTTCACCTATGTCATGTTCTAAAATATTTTAAATTCCAAGAAACAGTTCTGAAAATGACATTATTTAAGTGCATAGAATTCACACACACAATGCTAAGCACTTATTTCATCAGCTCTGTCAACAATCATAAAAATTACTGTTATTATTTTTCATGTTACATTTGATTAATTACTCTCAGTTTTATGGCATGTAAAATGTATTTAGACTACATAACTCATATTTTAATCCACCCATAAAAAGTTTTAACAATGAAGAGTAATCACTGAGTTATTTAATCTTCTGACAAAGAGGGTCTTCCTATCTTAATTTTAGATTGACTCAGATTTAACTGTTATCTAGACGGCTGTGCCTGAATGTATCTTGGGTACTCATATGCCTAACCATTCACTATTCAACTATCTCTCTCCTTTTCAGTTATCACTAGTTTCTCAAGACATAAAACCTAGAAGAAGATCCTGTCTTTTAACTACATGAATAAATTTTTATTCTACTTCTGGGTATTACCATGGTAACTGTTCTAATCCAAGTAAGTAATTCACATATCCTCTGTCAGCCAAATAAAGGCTGGATAGTGCAGCCAGAATGGTGTTTTAAAGAAAAAAACCTCTGAATGCAATTTCCAAGCTTACAGTCTCTCCAAATTTCTTCAGTGCTGTGAGAATTACATTCAGTCTTAGCCTTTGAAATCATTAATAGCCCCATTCTCTTCTTACTTCTCATTCTCTAGACATTAATGACTAATTTAAATTCTAAAAGCTTTTAGGTATGTTAAACATTACACTCTTCTTCCTCTTCCTCTCCTTTTACTTAGATGTCAGGCACAGAGTTTTACACACCCATAGGTCATGCAAGCATTGTGCTACCAAAGGCTGGATTTTCATTTGAAAACCTAGAATAAAACATAAATACAAATAAAAATGGTAGTTTCCAAATATGCTTATTCTTTTATTTTCACCCTTCATGACTGATACCTGAGGGCCATAAGAGAGCTTAAATGTCTTCGTGTGATCTTGTTGCCCACTTCAAATTTCATACTCTCATTTAAAAAAAATGATTCACCTAGTGTTTTATTAATGTTACATTTACGATGATTTATTTTAGGTGTTTCATGTATAAATCACAGAAGTTCCAAGAGGGGGATATCATAGTTAATGACCCATTGCAATATATATGTACAAAAAAAAAAAAAAGCCAGGCGGTGGTTGCGCACGCCTTTAATCCCAGCACTCGGGAGGCAGAGGCAGGAGGATCTCTGTGAGTTCAAGGCCAGCCTGGTCTCCAAAGCAAGTTCCAGGAAAGGCGCAAAGCTATACAGAGAATATAAGCTATACACTAAAAACTTCTTCCAAGCCAACTGCAATTTAACCAGCTGGTTCTTTTTCTTAAACCAGCAGATAGATTTTACAGAAATATTAATTTTCCCTTCTTATAACAATCTAAGAAGGGTTGAGAGATGAAACTTTTTTGACTGTGTAGTAAGTTTGAAAAAGCTTTATGTAAAACATTTCATAAGGTCTGTAATAATAGTAATATCCTTATAAATAAGAATCACAAGTGAATGGAATAAATTGAATTAATTATACCAAATAGCACTTATTTTTTTTTTAGATTTTCATAAGTACAATTCAATTTTGTATTAATAAAAAACAGAACAATGCGACATAGTTGTTGGATTACATTTGGCAGAAAATTCCTTTAATGTCTATTTCTAATATTCAAATCATGTCTGTATTTCAGGTGAAATAAAATTTAACTGAGAAAATAATTAATTGGTACAAATATCAAGTAAAAAAAAAATTTAAGCCAGGTGGTGGTGGTACACGCCTTTAACCCCAGTACTTGGGAGGCAGATCTCTTTGAGTTCAAGGCCAGCCTGTTCTACAGAGTGAGCTCCAGGACAGGAAGCAAAACTACATAGAAAAAACCTGTCTCAACAAACAAACAAACAAACAAACAAACAAAATTCTAAGTAATTACATGATATTGGAAATAAGAAAGCCCTCTAAACGGAAGGCTGTGGTTTCTAACTCTCACCACCTTTAATTAGGATTTAAAGTGACTAGTGGCCTCTTCCTGAAAATAACATGAAGTATATTAGTGGTACCTTCTAGAAATCCTTCAATCAATTCTTCAACTTTTAACCAAAAATAACTCTGGAAACAGAAAACAAAATGAACATTTTCTTGCACAAATATTTATTCCACTGACAAAAGTTTTAGAAAACTGATTTTAAATATCATTTGTAAATTGAGGAAATTACTTGATTCATGCATTTATAAAATTTCCATCATAATTATATGAATAACCCTTAAATAATACAAACACACATATTATACTATGAAATGGTAGATAAGATATAATACTAAATTTCATTATAAAGTGCTAGATTGCTGTGGGCCACAGGAATATATCATAAGAACTCAGCTGGTTATGGCAAAGTCACTACCTGGAGAGATCATGGAATTCCTCCAGAGGAAGCCAAATCCCAAGGAGTTTTTGGTGTTACTTGGCTTGTTATATATCAGCTGTCTTCTGTTATGAAAATCATGTGTGCCTTCATAGCTTTCCCAAATGACTTTTCCCTAAGAAGGACTAACAGTGTAGACTGAGCACTCTCTGGACATACACATTCCAGGTAATTTGGAGAACAGCCTCAGGGAAAGGCTTTCTCTGGAATCAGATATCTCCCTTGGCCACTTTCAAGGACTACAGGATACACCACCCAGGTGGACGCCCAACTGCCAAGGACTAACAATGATAACAACCCACCTGAAAGTCTCCTGACTTAAATTCCACAAGGAGACACCACCCAGGGGGGCGCCCAACTTCCAAGGACTAACAAGTGATAGCAGCCCACGTACAAGTCTCCTGACTTACAGTAAATTCACAAGAGGACGCCGCCTAGGCCAGGTGGACACTAAGTAATAGTTTTACACAATTTAGCTTAGGCCCTTCTTTCTTACAGCCTTACTAACTTTATAGACCTCTAACTACTTACCTAACCACTTCTAGGAATATTTAGATAAACTTCTGTGCTAACAGCTATGCTCAGCCAGAACTCCCAGTTCAAGCCTCCCTGTAATTATCATTATTGGTAGCATCTGGCCAGGTCCATCACCGGATGGAGGAAAGTACCTTATCAGAGATACCTCTGTACTCTCTAAGAACAGACTTAAGCATCCAGGTCACCTGTTTGAGAAGGCCTGGTGGATGTGCTAATTAAGCCTAACTTCCTCCTTTCCCAAACCTTACCTCCAGTTCCAGATCTCCCTTTAGCTATCACCAGAGGCATCTAGCTGTACACAGGTTGCCTAGAGACTGAGCACACTTTTCCCCACCCTGCAGTAAACGGCAGACAGCTTGAACAGATAGGAGCCACAGGAAAAAAGAAGACAGTTTTATTTTCTCCCATTGACCTAGCAACTTATAGATTTTTAACATCCTTTACCAAACACATTTAAGGTTATAGTTGTGCACGTAAGATCCCTCTTCTTAGATGTTACCCATATTTAGCCTTTAGTTAATTCATTAGTCACTTCCCCTTTGGGTCACAAATGGTAATTAACAACTAGTGCCCCTCTTTGTAATTCTTATCAACCCTCCATTTGATCCTGATAGTGGACAATCACTGCCTGAGGAAGTTCAGGCTGAGTGTCCTGGGTGGAGGGGAGGATTGTGATTTTGGAGAGATATATAACTGTAAAGCAGAGGACAGGAGGGGGAAGAGAGAAGAGAATGGAAGAACGAGATGGGTAAGAACTTGAGAGGAACGAGCTGAGATGGGGAAGAACTAGATTAAAGAGCTAAAAGAGAGGACTAGAGGAACGAGATGGAAGATGAGGAAGAGCCAGATGGGGAAGAACAAGATGAGGAAGAGCCAGATGAGAGAGAAGGAGACAGGAGAGGAGCTGATAGGGGAAAGAACTAGATAGATGAGAAACTAGAAGGGACAGAACTAGATGAAGGAATTAAGATAGAACCTAGAGGGGACAGTAGATAAATATAGAGAGAAATCAGGCAAGAAAGGAGCTAGACATGAGAACAGAACTGAAGCTGTGTATAAAGGATGTTATGCCAGTAGAATTAAAGCGAATGGACCAAAGAACTCTGAGTGCGTAGACTGATTTACCGACCCTAAAGATTCTCTGCTGGTTGATAGAGCCTTCCGCGGACCCTGGGAGGGGACTATCGAGGGGCTGGACCCCCATAGTCCTCGATACCTGGCACCACGAACAGACTTAACTGTTTAGGTACTCAGGGGACTGATAGGAAGTAGGTACTGAAGCATATCCAGGGAGAGAGGTATCGCTTCACAGAGAGCTGCCCAGTTAGAGGCTCAACTCTCCGGGAGGTACGATTTTGGAGACCTCCGAAGTATCACCTATAACCAGCCCTCACCGAAGGATGCTGCAGATCCCGGGGAAACCGGCCCCCCAGTTGGAGCGGTGAGTAGCTATGAACCCCCCCCCCCCAAATAGTCAGAATGAGTCTGAAGAGAAACAGCTTCTGATAGAAGTTACAGGACACAGGCTTAAGACAAAAGGCACTTCAGTCCGCTCCAGTCAGTTTATAAGCTTAAATAAGGAAACAACAGACTATCTTAATCCCATAAGGCCTCCTAAAAAATGTATGGAAAGATTTAGGAGACCCCTACAAGCTGCCAACCTTATTAAATTAATTTACCATCAGACTATGATAAGCGTCAGAGATTTTAACCCCTCCCTTTTAAGGAGAAACCTGCCATTACTTCATTCAGGGTCTTACAAGGAGGTAACACAATATTCTCACACTACCAGACCTCCTGAGAGCATAAACCAGAGCTAATGAAGTTCACTATGTTCTCCATAGTAGTAGCAGCGTCCTGCTACAAACAGCCTTTCTTGCTAAAATTAATTGAAATCCAAAGGCGAACTTGAGCTGTAAACTTCTAATTGTTAACTAGAAGCTTGATCCAGCAGCCTTCATTTAAATAACTGTACAAGCCTGACAGCCTGAGCCGGTTTAAAAACTAATGGCAACTTCTAACTCTCCTAAAAAAGTGTCCTTTTCTCTCTTTCCTTTTTCTGGGTTGACTATTTAAGTTCTTGGTAATTTACAAAAATCTTGGCCAAGTACAAGAACTTCAGTTAACCCATTTCAAAAAAAAAAAAAAAACAGGTCCTGGTTAGGGGACGCCCTACTATGACCTGTATGGATTCATCAGACCCCTGAAGACGTTTGGGGGTCGGAATCCTAAACATCTGCCTTCTTCTCTCTGAACCTAACTATCTGCTATCTGCATCTCAGCTCACTTGGGCTCCACCCTTCTCCTCACCTTGCCATTCCCGGTGGCGTGGCTATCTGGCTTGATACAGACTGGACAAACAGGCTGCAGCTGCTAAAAAAAAAAAAAAAAAAAAGAAAAAGAAAGAAAGAAAGAAAGAAAAAATTCCTCCTCCTTTGTTTTAGCCTGTAAATTTACTGTGCTTATCTCATTTCATGATACACCTTAAAGGATTTATTAAATTGTTACTCTCCTCATATACTATATTTTTGAATAAGAGTTCCTGTTTCTATATTAAAAAAATTTTCAGTACAAACTTAATATTTTTAAGGCTAAATTGACGGGTATAAAACCAAAGTTCTAAGCTTATAAGGGCAACTAACTTATAAATTGTTAAGAATAAGTTTACTTTAATTAAAGATAATTAAGAAATAAAACTTGACTGGAGAGATGGCTCAGAGGTTAAGAGCACTGACTGCTCTTCCAGAGGTCCTGAGTTCAGTTCTCAGCAGCCACATGGTGGCTCACAACCATCTGTAATGAGATCTGGTGTCCTCTTCTGACCTGTAGTCATACATGCTGTATACAAAATAAATAAATAAATCCTAAAAAAAAAAAAAAAAAAAAAAAAAAAAAAAAAAAAAAAAAGAGAGAGAGAGAGAGAAATAAAACTTATTGACTGATTGGCCGACCTAAACTGTAAACTGTTAAGGATAAGTTGTACTTAAGCTATAAGCTATTAAAGATAATTTTCAGGATACTAATTAAAATTTGATCATCATAAATGATCAAATTCTCTAATGTATACAAAATCATATTTATATACATGCTATATATGCTAAATTTCATATAATCAATTCATTACTTATCCCCTAACATTTAAAAAGTTTAGACTTTGGACAAAACTGCCATACCCCTCATTGCCAGGGTTTTGTCCAAACTATGCTTTAAGATAATTTAGATTATATTTCCATTTACCAGGTTTAAAGACAAATTGCCTTACTATCCAATTTCAAGTAAAAGATAGTTCACCTAACAGATTTCAAAATGACCCTTTACCATTCCTTTATTAAAAGAAATTCACTTTACATTGGCTATTTTTAATAATCAATCACTTATTTCTCCTGACAAGTTTAATACATAGATGCTTTTGGATATAAAGTTTTTATAGGGATATAAAGGTTTAGATATAGAGAATGTTTAGGAAAGTTAAAAAAAATAACATGATATATGAATTGCCAGTTATTAGGATAGATCATTGTAACACATAAACATCTAGATATGTTATTAATGATACACGAATCTCAGTAATAACCTAGAGATACTGAGGATGTATGCCTAAGTTAGATCTGTGGATAAAGTTTTTTATTGAGGTCTGAGATATATAAGCTTTATGAATGGACTTTTATGTCTTAATATAAGAGTCTGGACCTCCCCAGAAGGGACACTGGGGCTAAATATAGGCTGTAGCTCCTCTGCTGTACAAGGTATAAAAATTGTCCCAGTAAAGGTTGATCCTGACTTTACTAAAGAAATTAAGATTATTGTACAACCCTCTACAAAAACAATTCAGATTCATGCAGGGCAGAGCCTAAGGGAGCTGCTGATGTGAATTCCAGTGATATGGCCTTCTGGATTCAGGAAATTAAATATTCCAAACCAACTAAACACTTAAAATACAGGGGGAAAAATAATTGGCTTGCTAGACATAAGCACGGTTGTTTCTTATATTTCAGGAAAAGATTTGCCAAGTACTTAAGATGACTATTACTCCTTTGTCTCTTATAGGCAGGCCTAGGTCAACCTATTATTGCTAGCAACTCAAAAATATTAAGATGGTCAGATAGATAAAATTATGACATATTCTGCCCATATGTCACCCGCCATACCTAACACACTATGGGAAAGAGACATACTGTAACAAATGGATGTACCATTAATTTCTACTATGAACTAATATCATCTCAAATGCATTAGATGGGTTTTAAACTTAAAGGAACTTGAGTAAACAAGCTCAAGGCATAATTGGGCCCTTTATTCCAGAAATCATACATGACAGACATAGCCTAAGGTATCAAAATGTATCCTAGGGGCCACTGTCCACTGTTGACTCCGTTACTTGTAAATCTGATGCTCCTATCTGGGTTAAGTAATGACCTTTAAATGCTGAGAGAATTGTAATTGCTACCTGTCTGGTGGAGGAAAAACTTAAATATTGGGCATATAAAGCCCCCACCAGTCTTTAAATCACCCCAATATCTTTTTATTTAGGAATATCAGGATTATAGACTGTTACAAGACCTTAAGAAATTAAATACAATTTATTAAAGCCAAGGGGAACCTCACAGCCTGGCTTCCCATCTTACACGGCCACCCCAGAAACCGAAAAATAATTGCCATAGATGTACAAGATTGCTTCTTTACCATGCCTCCTCACCCTAAAGATTGTCAGCATTTCAAATACTTGTAGCTTGCTACTCACCCTGCCATGATGGAGGCCAAAGCCGACATATAGAACAGGAAATGCGAGTTCTGTTTATCCAGGACTCATTCTTTGAACAGAATCCCTCATTTTATCAATACAGATTAACTTTCAGAACTGTCAGTTATAGCTTCCTCACAGTCCCCCAACCTAATAATTATATGTGTGTATGTGTGTGTGTGTGTGTGTGTGTGTGTGTGTGTGTGCGTATCTTACAATAATTTCATTGCACAGACGACATTATATTTATGTCAAACTATGAAACTTATGAGTCTATAGAATGGCAAATAACTCTACAGGATATACTGGCACCTTTTCTTATGTCTGTCCAACAATTACAAATTCTTTCCCTATGGAAGCTCACCATGAGGCTTACTTATGATTTATGGTTATGAAATAAGAAGTAATACACCATTTATTTTTACTGCTTTTCAATTTTAGGAATGCCTAGAACTCATATATAGACAATAGCCTTACTTATACTTCAAGAACTCTTAAGAATTGGCGCTTAGATTTTTCATATCTCCCACTACAGGCATTCCTTATTACTCCCAGGCCAAGCCACAAAGTCATACCTAAGCCTCTGTGATCTTCTCACTGGTATTTGAAAAAAGTCCTGATGTTTTCATACTGTCAGGAGGAGGATATGCCTACATGTCTTCACAGGACATTGACCTGCCTTTATGAATCCTGGATCGCCTGGTCACGTCATATACTAGGCCACTGCAGGACAAAGGCGCTCTAAAGCTGCCAGACTGAATACAGACTGTTATTTACCTCTAGATTCTTAAATATTGAGTGTTAAATATAAATAAATTGATACAATTCCAGATCCTTTTGATGAACTGTTCATCAATGATATAAAACTCATAGAAATATGATTAGAAATAATAATTCTCTTCTAGATGTATTTTATTAACTTTTGTCAAAGGATAATGAGACTTGAGAGATATATAAATGACATTTCAGATTTCATTCTCTGGCTATCCTGAAGTTTTTTTGAGACTCCAAGGATTCATATTTTTGTCGGACAACATTTACCACTGTTATATTGCTAACATATCTAAGCTTTTGTCCATTAAGGTTCTTACAAGCTTCAGGAGATCAAAATTTGTCAACGCTCACAAACTAAGAAGGACTGGGAGGAATACAACCTATCTACAGTTCTTATCTCCCGCTTACAAAATTTCTTTTTCTCCTCTGGGTGGGGGAGGAGCCTTCCCTCTCCCTGGCCTGGTATCCCCTTCTCTTATCTGCTAACCATGCATTTAATATCCCATAGGTACACCTAAGAGACAAAGTTTCCTCTTTAAAACTCCTCATCTTTAAAACTCTTCGGCTGCATGTTCTACCATTAATACACATATCTGTTTCCAGCAGAAACTCTAACAATTTAAAGAGTTACAGGTTGTCATCCTCTGGACCATGGACATGCTGTCTAGCTGCAGGTCTGCATCCCACCCTCGAGCCCACACCGATGTGCTGTCCGGCCCAACCCTGCATCACGCCCTCCAGCCCTCGAGACAGAAAATTCTGCTACACTGCCTGTCTCACAGAGCCTGAAACAGCCTGCGCTTCCTGGGTTTCCACTGCATCCCAGGCCTCAAGACCCCCAGCTTCGCCCCCATATCCGCAGGAAGTAACCATGAGAGATTTCTACAGCCCCCTTTGTCACGTACCCCTCTTTGTGAACTGAACTTTCCAGCCCAGGGGCTGGACTGCCCTTAAAAATGCTCTATTGTTAATTGTATAAGTTTTGCCCATGATCCTGAATTGTACGTATGTAAGTCTTGCTATGTATACCCTGACACAGGTTATTACTGTTCTCTCATAGCTAATAGTTTAATATTGCATTGATTACAAATTTAAATTAGAAAAGCTTCAGCTGCAGCCTTGGTCCCACAGGTGTTCAGGACTAGGTCAGGTAACTCTTTAACTATGCCTCCTTAAAATACAGGTTAGCCAAATTAATACCACTAACCAAAGATTAATAGAGTTAATGTTCCAAACTAACCATTTCTTTTTGATAAGTCGCAATCATAGTATTCAGACACTTTTGACCATATTATGCCATACTAGCTAAGGATAGATTTTTATGATTAATCATCTGCTCCCTTTTGGAGACAGAGATATTCTAACAATATACAGCTATACCTATTAGATGGTTACACTAATCCTCAGCCTGCCATCTATATAGAGTATTGATTATAAATATATATCATAGGTACAATATTGATTAAATATCAATGTTAATTAATCAATGATAAACCATTACTTATCATTTTTCAGAAATCTCCAAACTTAAGTTTATCTACATATTCTAAGTTTATCTACATATTCAATGTCCTAGAAAAATTTTTTTTTAACTAAATGAAAAAAGGGGAACTGCTGTGGGCCGCAGGAATATATCATAAGAACTCAGCTGGTTATGGCAAAGTCACTACCTGGAGAGATCATGGAATTCCTCCAGAGGAAGCCAAATCCCAAGGAGTTTTTGGTGTTACTTGGCTTGTTATATATCAGCTGTCTTCTGTTATGAAAATCATGTGTGCCTTCATAGCTTTCCCAAATGACTTTTCCCTAAGAAGGACTAACAGTGTAGACTGAGCACTCTCTGGACATACACATTCCAGGTAATTTGGAGAACAGCCTCAGGGAAAGGCTTTCTCTGGAATCAGATATCTCCCTTGGCCACTTTCAAGGACTACAGGATACACCACCCAGGTGGACGCCCAACTGCCAAGGACTAACAATGATAACAACCCACCTGAAAGTCTCCTGACTTAAATTCCACAAGGAGACACCACCCAGGGGGGCGCCCAACTTCCAAGGACTAACAAGTGATAGCAGCCCACGTACAAGTCTCCTGACTTACAGTAAATTCACAAGAGGACGCCGCCTAGGCCAGGTGGACACTAAGTAATAGTTTTACACAATTTAGCTTAGGCCCTTCTTTCTTACAGCCTTACTAACTTTATAGACCTCTAACTACTTACCTAACCACTTCTAGGAATATTTAGATAAACTTCTGTGCTAACAGCTATGCTCAGCCAGAACTCCCAGTTCAAGCCTCCCTGTAATTATCATTATTGGTAGCATCTGGCCAGGTCCATCACCGGATGGAGGAAAGTACCTTATCAGAGATACCTCTGTACTCTCTAAGAACAGACTTAAGCATCCAGGTCACCTGTTTGAGAAGGCCTGGTGGATGTGCTAATTAAGCCTAACTTCCTCCTTTCCCAAACCTTACCTCCAGTTCCAGATCTCCCTTTAGCTATCACCAGAGGCATCTAGCTGTACACAGGTTGCCTAGAGACTGAGCACACTTTTCCCCACCCTGCAGTAAACGGCAGACAGCTTGAACAGATAGGAGCCACAGGAAAAAAGAAGACAGTTTTATTTTCTCCCATTGACCTAGCAACTTATAGATTTTTAACATCCTTTACCAAACACATTTAAGGTTATAGTTGTGCACGTAAGATCCCTCTTCTTAGATGTTACCCATATTTAGCCTTTAGTTAATTCATTAGTCACTTCCCCTTTGGGTCACAAATGGTAATTAACAACTAGTGCCCCTCTTTGTAATTCTTATCAACCCTCCATTTGATCCTGATAGTGGACAATCACTGCCTGAGGAAGTTCAGGCTGAGTGTCCTGGGTGGAGGGGAGGATTGTGATTTTGGAGAGATATATAACTGTAAAGCAGAGGACAGGAGGGGGAAGAGAGAAGAGAATGGAAGAACGAGATGGGTAAGAACTTGAGAGGAACGAGCTGAGATGGGGAAGAACTAGATTAAAGAGCTAAAAGAGAGGACTAGAGGAACGAGATGGAAGATGAGGAAGAGCCAGATGGGGAAGAACAAGATGAGGAAGAGCCAGATGAGAGAGAAGGAGACAGGAGAGGAGCTGATAGGGGAAAGAACTAGATAGATGAGAACCTAGAAGGGGCAGAACTAGATGAAGGAATTAAGATAGAACATAGAGGGGACAGTAGATAAATATAGAGAGAAATCAGGCAAGAAAGGAGCTAGACATGAGAACAGAACTGAAGCTGTGTATAAAGGATGTTATGCCAGAGGAATTAAAGCGAATGGATCAAAGAACTCTGAGTGTGTAGACTGATTTACCGACCCTAAAGATTCTCTGCTGGTTGATAGAGCCTTCCGCGGACCCTGGGAGGGGACTATCGAGGGGCTGGACCCCCATAGTCCTCGATACTAGATCTAACATGACCAATGTTTCTTTCACTATACAGCATTAACTAAATTTTTAAAAAGTTTGAAGAAATTTCCCCTGCATGCCTACTGGATTGTACTGCTTTACAAGAATGGGTTTACTACACAAAAATCAGAGTATCAGATGTGGGACACCTCAATATGAATCGTTTGTCAGGGATGCCTCGCATGTTTCTCAAACTAGGTTCTTGCCGTTCCTTCTGTTGCCACTATAAGTAAATAAGGACCTCTTTTTGAAGAGACCATGCACCTTGGCTGTAGGACACAGAGAAAACAAACTGGAACTTAGATGAAATATTCCTCTTCTGTTTTACTTTCATAGGAGACTACTAGGAATGAAAATAGGCACCGGTAGTCTTAATGAACTATGAACATTATAAATTACAATAACAACCAGCCAAGCCTGTGGGGAATATTATTTTAAGGTGTACTACTTTTGTTTATGTTGCATTTGTTTAATGCTGTGAAACTGTGATACTTTGCCTAAAACACTTGATGATCTAATAGAATACCGAATGGCCAATAGCTAGGCAGGAGAGAGAGATAAGCAGGGCTAGCAGGCAAGGAGAATATATAGAAGGAGAAATCTGGGAGAAGAGAGAGAAGAAGAGATGGAGGAGTGAAAGGAAGAGTAGCCAGAGAAGGAGGAAGATTCGAGGGGCCAGCCACCTAGCTACACAGCAAGCCACAGAGTAAGAGTCAGATTTAAGAGAATGAGAAAAGTCCAGAGGCAAAAGGTAGGTGGGATATGTTAAGGAAAGTTCGCTAGAAATAAGCCAAACTATGGCCAGGCACTTGTAAGTAAGAATAATCTTCCATGTGTGATTTATTTGGGAGCTTGGTGGTGACCCCCCCACAAAAAGAGAAAAAACAGCTAACAATACAGGCCCACATGTGCAATAGTAATACGATGGTTAAGGGGGTAGCCAGCTGCTCTCTGACTGGATATGAGGCCAGTACAACAGGAGGAAACCCATTCTTGGTACTGTAAATGTGATCAAAAAGCACAAGGCTGCAGAAGAGACTGTTAATAAAATCAACCTTGGATCATGGGGTGGAGCCAGTGGCCAACTGACAGGAATTAGCTATAGAGAGGACAGAGAAGCCAGGAAAGTGGATAGAGAGACACACAGGAAGGAGCAGGGAGGGACTTAGAGATTCATGGTCTGTTTGGTTTGGGACCATTGGAGAGATTCTTCTCTTGCTGCGTCTCCAGCCAAAACAAAAGGTCAGCTGGTTGTTTCTCAGGTTCTCTGATCTAGCAGGTTTCAACCTCATCTGACACCCAATATTTTTTTTGTAAATAGAACAACTTAGTAAAAAAAAAAAAAAAGAAAGAAAGAAACACTAGAAATTTATCTCCTTTTTATTTTATTTAATTTATTGAGAAGTTAATAATCAGTACTGCAGTTTATCATTTCTACTCTTCTCTTCTTACTTCTCTCCAATTTATCCCATGTGCTCCCCTATTCCCTCTCAAGTTTCTCAGGCTTTATTTTCTTATGTAATTATTATTGTTATATGTATACACATTCATCTATATAGATATACACATAACCTATTTAGTCCACTGCTGTGGGACGGTCTGTATGTCAAATTGCTCTGATTGGTCAATAAATAAAACACTGGTTGGCTAGTGGCCAGGCAGGAAGTAGGTGGGACAAGGAGAGAGGAGAATTCTGGGAAGTGGAAGGCTGACGCAGAGAGACACTGCAGCTGCTGCCATGACCAGCAGCATGTGAAGATGCCGGTAAGCCACAAGCCACGTGGCAAGGTATAGATTTATGGAAATGGATTAATTTAAGCTATAAGAACAGTTAGCAAGAAGCCTGCCACGGCCATACAGTTTGTATGCAATATAAGTCTCTGTGTTTACTTGGTTGGGTCTGAGCGGCTGTGGGACTGGTGGGTGACAAAGATTTGTCCTGACTGTGGGCAAGGCCGGAAAACTCTAGCTACAGTCCACTTATTATTTGTGTGACAAGTTGGGGTTACTTTTTCTTGGTGAACTAATGAGTTCTATTGGGGTAACTTACTGCAGCAAAAATCACTCAAAGACAATTGCATCACAGAGGTCCTTCCCAGCATGTATTGTTAGACCCCAAAGTTTAAGGTCTCTCGAGTGGGCTCCCCAAGAACCCAGACTCCGGTCCAGTTGATGCAACAGCATGAGGTGTTTATTGAAGAAGCGGCTGTACAGTCAGGCTAACTCAGCTCCAAAGAGCAAGAGTCGCACCTATTGCAATCACATGGGTACTTTTAAAGGAAAAACCCACAAAAGCCATAAGATTACAGTTCCCATACAATTTCGTTTCACAAGATCATGGTCTGATCACAGAGTGGGTACAGTCACATACGCATGTACATTCTTCCCGAAACCTCAGGTGGGGGGGGGATATCAGGGCGTGAGTGGAGTTTACACAAAGGTCACAGTGGTCCTTCCTGGAACACTTGCAACTATTCCAGTCACAGTTGAGCACATCTCTTAAAAGAAATCTTTTTACATTTTTACATTGTTGCAGGGGTGGTTGAATAATGGCTGAGTCAGATTGCCCTTGGAACTAGATTTTTAGTTTCTCATTTCCTGGGGTTTGGGGATGTAAGCCTGAAGGGTTAGGGTCTTCCAGTATGACAGCTCACAAAGTTGTGAAACTTGGGACTCATGCCTCAGTTTGTCTAAATTTCTTCCAGGCCCCTCTCCTCGTCTGAGCGCCATCTTTGCACCTGGTTGATACTCAGCAGTCATTGGCTACCTGTAGCTCCTCATCTGGGAGTAGAGCTTTGTGAAAATACCCCATCCACAGGGCTTGGACCTGCCTCAACAGAATGTACCAGGCTCTGCTGACTCCGCATGGGAGACCCTGCCTTGGAGGGGTGGAAATGGGGGGTAGGTTTCAGGGAAAAGCTGGGGGGCAGGAGAAGAGAGGAGAGCAGAATCTGTGGTTGGTATGTAAAATGAATAGAAAATGTCTTAATAATAATTTTTTAAAAAGGAAAAAAAAATAACCCATCCACACTGGCTTGCCAAATGTTGTTGCTATTATGCAGGTCTTATTTAAGAAACCACATTGCTGAGATTTCATGGGTATACTTTCCCTGCCATGACTAGAAGAGACTATCTAGCAGCAGGTGTCCTGATTATCTGGCTCTTACAATTTTTCTGTCCCTCCTCCTATGAGATTTCTTGAGCTTTAGGTGTAAAAGTGGTGTTGTACATGTATATGTTTAGGGATGGAAATACCATAGTATTATTATCTGTAAAAGGACCAGTATATATCTCTGTAATATTCTCCTGTGGCGATGTTTTGTTTGTGTTCTTACAAATAAAGTTTGCCTGGAGATCAGAGTGCAGAGCCAACCACTAATTAACAATGGAGGCCAGGCAGTGGTGGCACACGCCTTTAATCCTAGCACTTGGTAGGAGGAAACGGGAAGTGATATGGCTGGGCAGAGGGGAGAAGTGATAAGACACGGAAGAGACAAGAGTTAGTCCCTTTCAGGCTGAGGACTCAGGAGAGGGAAGAAGTCTCCCTAGTGTCAACTGCTTTGCTTCTCTGAGCTTTCAGCTTTCACTCTAATATCCGACTCTGCATTTTTATTATTAAGAACAGTTAGGATTCATGCTACATCTGGGATCCAACTTTTGCGTAACAAATTCATGGAAAAGCACCTTGCCAGTGACTTTGAAACTACCAGCACAGACCAGGCCTGCAGACAGCCTGAGTCTCTATCCTGCTGGCAAAGTTTCTGTTGCAGTCTGTCTGTTGCAAACTCCATACGCTTTTGGGCTCCAAAAACCACGGGAGTTAGCCACTTTCACATGTTTCCCCATGCAGGCGGCTGGCACTTTGGCTTCTTTTCTCCCAGTGGATTGTGGGCTCTCCCTGGACCCCCTCCTCAGGCTGCTACCACACTAGGTAGCTGCCTTGAAACCTGCTCAGGCTTCTATTGTTCCACAACAGAAGCAGTCAACTTCACATCTGAATCGTCATTGTGGGCAGATTTGGATGAGACAATTGGAATTTCTTAAAGGAGGAATTAGTTTAAAAAGAGGGTTTTTTTTCTTACATTAAACAATAGGAAATATGAAAACTAGATGATTTGAAAATGGAGCAATTAAATGAGAGGATAATTAATGTAGATGGAATTTAAATAAAGTCAATTATAAATAGTATCTATTAGATCATTTTTATCATTAAATAGTTGGTTTATATGAGTGCTAAGTTGATTGATATGAGTGCTAAGATACGAGTCTCAGAAAAACTTATTAAAACTGATCATAGAGATATTCAGACCCAGACAGAGGAATTTAAAGGAGAACCAATATCAACATTGCATTATGAGGTTATAGAGAAATAGCCTAAGGCTTTCAAACAGCCAATCTTAATTTACCCAGTAACTTTACAGGAATTGCCAAATGATAGATATCCTCAAGGCTGTATAAGAGCTGAATGGACTCCCAAGCAAATGTTAGATTCAAGGAGATTCAAGGAAGCTATAGCTTCATGTGACATGCCTTCACCTTTTGTGAAGCAGATGTTAAACTCATGGTCAACTTGTAATAGAATTAGCCCTCAAGACTGAAGAGATTTAATTATAGCAGTCTTGGGGTCTGGTCCTCAATTACAATGGAGGATCTGGATGTAAAGTTGAGACTAAGACCATAGAACAATGGAGTAGGGCTAGGGGTATGGAAATCTCCTAAGACCAACTTCTCCGAGTAAGATTATGCCTATGTAGAAAGGCAATCGCCATATGATGACCACAACCTGACTTTATGCCTCATGGCAGACTTGAATGTTTGGGACAGAATTGAAGAAGTAGGAAAGAAAATTGAGTCATTTACTAAAGTTATACAAGGCCCAATAGAAATCTTCACTGATTTGTTACAAAGATTGACTTCAGCAGTAAGTAGGATGATACTAAATTCAGAAGCTATACAAATAATAATTGAAACTCTGACTTTTGAAAATGCTAATGCACAATGCAAAAGGGTAATTAGGCTGTTAAAGGCAAGATCAGGACCCTTAGAGGAACAGATCCTAGATACAATCAATATTGAACCTCATAACCATGGTTATGCTTAGATAGGAGAGGTGATTTCCAGATGTTTGAAGAAAATTGAAATGTCAATTGTTTCAGTTGTGGTAAACAAGGTCACCTCAAAAGGATTTGAAAACAGGGAGTTCCTAGAAACAATGTTTTTTTTCTAAGCATAATACAAACAGAACACCCATCCCTTCTGGAATATGCAGAAGGTGTGACAGAGCCAAACATTAGACTAATGAATGTAGATCAACAAGAGACAGTCAAGGTAACCTTTTGCCTTTAGGGGCCTCTCATAGACTCCCATGCCAAATTCAGTTCAGTTGTTTCCTATCATCCTAGATGAAACTCCCAGAAATTTAAGGTGGCTAGCTGAGATGATCCAGCCTCACAGACTACTCTAGCCAGGACTTGAGACAAACCCTACACTTTCCCATTTCACAAAGACTAGACAACAAATGATACAGCTACACCTTCCAGGACTTGACAATTAACTAAAAAATCTTCTTTTCAGGATCCTCTAAAAATGCTATCACCCCCTTACAGCAGAAAGTAAACTTAAGAACATGACACTCACATTCCCAAGAGGTGTGGTGGGTGGGTTTTTTTTTTGTTGTTGTTGTTGTTGTTATTTTTGCCTTTCAATGGATTATGGATATTTGTCATTGTTTAGGGGGGTTAGTTGAAAGTTATTATTGGTAATGGTCAGAAAAAAATGCTGAACATAGGAGATTAGATTCAAGGTTCTTGTTTTAAAAAAAAGAAAAACGGGGGATATAAATATGGTAGATAAAAGGGTAGATTATCAAATCTGCTTTTTAAAAAGCAACTACTTGTTTTAAATTTTACATTGATATGGATCTTCATATACTGATACAAAATTAAGATTATTTTTGTTAGAAAATACTGTACATATATTTCTAATCTTGTTCAAGGTACTGTACATATATTTCTAATCTTGTTCAAGTTATTGTACCTATGTAACTCATTTAACAATATAATGAAAATTTCTGGTTTTTGAAAGTTATTATTGCAAACTATTTAGGATAAGAAATAAATGAAGGTTAGTCACCTATTACAATTGAACTTGTAGTCATATTAGGTATTTTTTCAAGGTCAGAGCTATATTTTTGATAGATATGTCATCTTCAAACACTTCAGAGATCTACGGAATATGGCATTTAAGATGTTTTAATAATATAGATTCTTTGTCTAATAACAATGAGACATCTATGCTCCTGGAAACACCAATCTACTTCAGAGAAGCTGATGGGCATCACAGAAACTCCATGTGGAGTTTACTTTCTTGTGGCAAAAGTTAGACACTGGGCAAAAAAGTGCCCTTGCCTTGACTGCTGACAGTATGCTGTCCAAATGGACAAGCAGGACACAACACAGAGGACTGCTGAACTTTGCCAAAATAAGGTAGGACAATCCTGCAGAATATTCTGCTTCACAGAAAAGTCTGTCAGATACTCTAGGCCTGTAGGCTGAAGATGGATACCCCAATGTTATAGAGGAACCTTGGGTGACTGTCCAGGCAGCCAGCTGTTTTCAACATTTCTCACAGTTTTTAGAAGTCACTTGCTTGCAATTCTTGCTTACTCAGGTAATATTTCCTTCTCAGGCCTCTGATGGAGTTGAAGACTTTATAGTTATAGTTTTTCTTGTTACCAGATTCAGAAAAGAAATTCACTAAAGAAGTGTGAAGTATATAAAGTTGAGAGACATTAAATGATAGTTTTGGTAATGCAAGTTAGAATAGAAAGTGAAATAGTTACTACGTTTTGGACTCACCAAGATGGGATAGATATGGAGTATATTTTCTGAATTTGTCAATTGTTAATGGATTGGACATTTTTAGTATAATTCCTGACTGTATATATTGTATATAGCTATCATATGTATTGCATATAGTTTTTCTTTTTAATTTGTTTTTTTTTGGGGGGGGGTTTATTTTACTTTTATTATTAAGAAATTTTCTATTCATTTTACATACCAACCACAGATCCCCTTTTCTTCCTTCCTCCTGCCCCCCAGCCTTCCTTCCCAAACCATCCCCCATTCCCACCTCCTCCAAGGCAAGGTCTCCCATGGAGACTCTGCAGAGCCTGCTACATTCTGTTGAGGCAGGTCCAAGCCCCTCCCCTTTACACCAAAACTGTGCAAGATTTCCCACCATGGGCACTCTGTTCCAAAAAGCCTGCTCATGTACTAGGGATGGATACCAATCCCAGTGCCTGGGACCCCCCTAAACAGTTCAAGCTAAATAACTGTCTGGCCTATCCAGAGGGCCTAGTCCAGTCCCATGGCGTCTCCACAACTATTGTTCCACAGTTCATGTGTAGCTAGCGTTTTCCTGCCTTGCCCACAGTCAGGACAAATCTTTGTTACCCGCCAGTCCCACAGCTGCTCAGACCCAACCAAGTAAACACAGAGACTTATATTTCTTACAAACTGTATGGCCATGGCAGGCTTCTTGCTAACTATCTTATAGCTTTAAATTAATCCATTTCCATAAATCTATACCTTGCCACGTGGCTGGTGGCTTACCGGCATCTTCACATTCTGCTGATCATGGCGGCAGCTGGCAGTGTCTCTCTGCCTCAGCCTTCTGCTTCCCAGAATTCTTCTCTCTCCTTGTCCCACTTACTTCCTGCCTGGCCACTGGCCAATCAGTGTTTTATTTATTGACCAATCAGAGCAATTTGACATACAGACCATCCCACAGCATTCATGAGTTTCTTATATTAGTTATAACCTTTTTATTTTTTAGACAGAAAAGGGGAAATGTGATATTTTGTTTATGCTCTCACAAATCAAGCTTGCCTAGAGATCAGAGTGTAGGGCCCCCCACTAGTTAACCATAGAGGCCAGGCAGTGGTGGCACACCCCTTTAATCCCAGCACTTGGGAGGAGGAAAAGGGAAGTGATATGCCTGGGGGAGAGAGAAAATGATAAGGCAGGGTGGAGACAGGAGCTGGGCCCTTTCATGCTAAAGATTGGTAGAGGTAAGAAGTGTTTCTAGTGGTTGGCTCCTTTGCTGATCTTTCAGCATTTACCCCAATATCTAGCTCTGGGTTTTTATTATTAAGACAAATTAGGATTCATGCTACAGTCTCTACCAACTGCAAAAGAAGCTTTTGTAATGAGGAATGAAAGATACATTTATCTGTGGGTATAAGGATAATTATACATAATAAAATTAGACATTGAGTCAGTTTAGGAAATTAGCAGTAATAAGTTCTCCTCTAGGTCTGTGACTGTCTATTATGGGTAGTTGGCTAGGTAATAGTACGTGGAATAAATGTCCTTGTAGCTGGAGAATTTCTCTCCAGCTCCCGCCACCAAGTCTCGCCAGTCCCAGAGCCCACTTATAAAATAAACACACAGACTCTTACATTATTTAAACTGCTCAGGCCTATCATTGTCTAGCTCTTACTCTTATATTTAGCCCATTTTTATTAATCTTTACTTTGCCACGTGGCACCTGGCTTACCAGTACTTTACATCTTCCTTGTCCTGGCAGTGGCTCCAGGTGGTATCCTCTTTTCTTCCTCCTTCCTGAATCTTCCTCTCTCCTTGTCCCACCTATACTTCCTGCCTGGTCACTGGCCAATCAGTGCTTTATTTATATAGAGCGATATCCACAGCATGTCCTTCTATTGAATGGGTCATAAATCATGAACAATGCATTTAAACCACCTCATCTGAGGTTCAGGGATCCTCACAAAAGAGGGGGCAGAAAGAATGTAACAATAGGAAGATAAGGAGAAGGCTATAAAATATGATTTTCTGTACATGATAAAGCCACTGAACCCATGTATTAACAGCAGTTGTGGTTCTTTGTCTTGGGCCTGCACAAGAATGGGCCCACAATTAGATGAGGGGATCATGGGGCCTTACCCCATGTTATTGAACTATTGGTGACTGATAGGTTCTGGAAAACGTGAGTGAATTCATTAAAGTTATGCAACCATGAATGAGGTTACTGGGTTCCACTGATCAGCTCCAAACCCATTTTCCTGCAGATGGCCTTGATTAAACTTAATGAATCACAAAATAAAATAGAAGGACAAGAACATGCATGTATAAGCTAGCAAAGAGGGGTATTCATTCAGGTGAGACTGAAATTAAAGATGGTGGTGAATGGAAGTAATCGTAATGCATAGCACACACGCATGAAAGTCTCAGAGAAATAGATAGTTAATAAAAACTGTAAATTATTACTGAAATGTGTGTGAAGACACGGGAAAGCAGGCCATCTTATAAATACTATATTTCTGCCCCATATACATATGTCATAGCGCTACTCTGTTTTCTTCAGATATAGTCACTTATATACTTATAATATTCTACTAAACATGATTTTAAATTTTAAAATATTGACTTATTTCCATCTCTGTCATTTATTGAAATTCTATGTATGTATGGGATATATATATATATATATAGATGTATACATCTATATATATGTACTCTACCAAGACACACACACACACACACACACACACACACACACACACACCATATGTAAAATGTAAATCTCCTGAACTACTAATGATTTAAGAAGAATTCAAAAGATAAGTGAATAGATATCTGAAATATGTAATGTTATTTAAAAAGATATTAAAAACTGATATCATAGAAAGACAAGGGCGTTTCACAGTTCAAACATGATATAATCTATATGCTGAACCAGGAAGAGACCGTGTGAGCAGACTGATAACGATTAAGATTTAATCAGTAATCATATAGCTCTACTAAAGAATATCACAAGACAAGCTTATCATATTTAACCTTTGTTATGTTGAGATTTAATCCTCTAATACCTATTTTGTTGAGAGTTTCTATCATAGAAAAGATGTTAAATTTTGACAATTGGATTTTCTGCATCTATAGAGATTATCATGCTACTTTTGCCCTTTACTGCTCTGATACAGTCTATCCTAGGACTAAAAGATCACTGAATTACCACTAATGCTACTCAATATTTTTAAAAATAAAATCTGAGGGAAAAGTAATACTTTCAAAGTATATTCACAGGGCCAGGTTTACCTCCAAACAAAATCTATATCTGAATACTATAAGAAAAGACAATGTATACCCATATCACTAATCAATTCAGATTTAATAATCTTCAAAAATAACCATAAAATTAATTCAGCAGCATATTGTCATTCAAGGAAATAAATTATGTTCAGAAAAATAATATTTTTTCTTATTTATTGCTCTAAATTATATTCCAATACATAAAATTTTATAGATGTGCATAAAATCTCCTATATATACATATTCTTGTGCAATATGACATGAAGTTAGAAGGGAGATATTCTAGAGGAAGTCTAGGGACTTCTGACAAGAAGAGAGGATGTGAACTATTCTTGATGAAAATATGTGGATGAAGCATATTACTGTGTACAATGATAAAAAGTATTGTATACTTTGTAGCAATGTTTTTTTAAAACACACAAAGATCAATACCAGCTGGTCAGTCCTGAAAACACACACACACACACACACACACACACACACACACACACACACAGAGAGAGAGAGAGAGAGAGAGAGAGAGACTTAGCAGATTATATTCTTAAGAATATATATATATATATATATATATATATATATATATATATACCTGTTTATAGTTCATTTTAGATCTGAGGGAAATGTCCATTAAATAATCTACATAGATGGATTTTATTGTAATATAGTTTTCATTTTATTAATTGATTTTCATACAGTATGTTCTGATTATAATTCCCCTCCTCCAAGATCTCCCAGATACTCCCCACTTTTACTCACTCAAAAGAAAGAAGAATCACAGAAAACGAGACACAGACACAGGAAACTCATCAAAACAAATTGGAAAACATGATACATAAGTACAAGATTGTAAGGAAGGACATCAACAAAACAAAACAAAATCCCAGACAAAGAACTATGAGACTCAATTCTTACAAAAATACCATTGAGTTCATTTTGTGTTGGCCATCTACAGCAATGGCTCTATTGGAAAACCTGATAGTACTGTTCTGCTCAAGGAACTTATCTGTAAAATAACTTCTTATGGCAGTCTGCTGTACTCATAGACCAGTGTCTGGCTCAGCCAGCATCAGAGAAGCTTCCACCTGCAGTAGATAAGAACAAATACAGACACCACAACTTGTCAATGTTTAGACTGAGAGACTTCGTGATACTCCTAAATGGGAGGTCTCCATAAAATCCCTCCTCTCAGTGTTCAGGAGACTGTGGAAGGGGAGACAGAAAAACTACGAGTTAATGGGCATGGGGAACATCAAAGAAAGAAGCCCTTCTATAAACCACAGGGCTGACAAACATGCCTGTGGCAGCATGCATAGGGCCTGAACAAGTCCTGGCCTGATGGGGTTCCAGTACTGAGATCTGAAGTGGATCCAAGCTCCCATCCCTAACCTAGAAGCTATCTCTAGTTGATAACAACTTGCAGTTGAAAGAGTAGTTTTGTCTAATGCAATATCACTGATACACAAACCATTTTTATGACCAGGCTTCATGGCCAGCAGTAGATGACCCACACAAAATGAGCTCAATGGTATTTTTGTATTTTTGGAGGTTTTTCCTTGTTGTTGCTTTGTCTCATACTGCTATGACTGGGCTTTTATATTTTCATTTTTGTTTTGTTTTATTTTCTTATCCTAGAGGTCTTTTGCTTATATATTATTGTTTTCGATATTTGGTGTTTTATGGGATTTCTTTGTTTCCCTATGTGTGTATTTCTGTATCTATATGTATTTCTTGTGATTTTTCCTTGGCTCTTGTTTTTATATTTGTTTGTTTTGTACCAATCAGGTTTGTTTGTTTTTATCCTATTTTAGTATGTTTTCCTTCTCTTTTTTTAGATGCTTTTTTGTTTTCTAATGAGAAAGCAGAAAAGGATGCATATTTTGTTGAATGTGGGGTAGAGAGGATCTGTGAGTTGGAAGGAGAGCCTCATAGTCAGAATAGATTGTATAAAAAATATCTAGTTTTAATTAGAAACAGAAAATCTCATCCCAATCCAGTTTGCAGTTGAATTATTATTTTACCACTTCTGTGAAGGTTAGGTACCATATAATAAATAATCTGGAATTCTCTGTCTTCCCTTTTTCCATTGTTGTTATTTATTATGGTTTCCAATCAGCATGACTACACACACACACACACACACACACACACACACACACACACAAATCAACTTCTCAAACACATGTGATACACATACACATTCACACTAAATACACACTGTTGTGAAAGTATCATGACCTTAGTTATAGACCTAAGAATAAGAAAACCAAGTTCCTATTTTTCTTTACTCTTTCTTGTTTTCTTTTCTTTTTTATTTCTTTTTTAAATGTGAGTCAGAAACTTTTTCTTGATCTTTTTTACTTTCTATTAGCCTAAAATATTATTCTTACCAGGTTTTTGAAAAGCAGAAAGTGGCCACAAATTTTTTCTAACAAATGAGTTTGGTGGTTTGTAGACTGTTATTTCTCCGAATACTTCCCATCAATTATCTTCTGCTTATACAAGTACTGGCTGGACTTGAGGTGCATCTTATCTTTCCCATGCTAAAATAACATATTTATTGTTCTATCTTTTTTTCAGGAATTTTCTTTACCTTTGTCTTTGTACAGATTGATCTTTTTCATTTTTTACTCCATGGAATGCTCTCAATTTTTGGATCTTTTATATTTTACTTGGCACAAATTTGGGGGAATCTTCAATTATTTCTATTTATCATATTTCTGTTGCTTTCTTCTTCTCTTGAGATTACCCCTAGATGCACGTTACATTTTTATGCCACATTTTTATATATTTGCTGCATTAGCTATCTTATTTTGTTTTATTTTGTGTTTAGGCATGCTGAGAGATTGTCTTCTTAATCATATCCAGCCTACAGTGCAGTACATCAAATATCCTTTTCATTTGAGATTATAAGCATAATTTTGGAGGACTTTTATTTACATATTAATGTTTTCATTGTGCATATGTCTTATATGAGTGAAAATTCTCTATATTGCTGTTAGCATGCTTATCTTTTAATCAATTTTAGTTTTTCAGTTTTGGTGTAAACTTTACGTGTGGATTTCAGATTGTTTTCTATCTAGGGCTGTATCTATACTCCCTTTACTGCAGGAAAGGTTAAAAGGGCAGGTGTTGTGCATTTATTTTACCTATTCACTTACCATATTACTGAATAGCTTCTACTGAAGGGAAGAACTGGTTAAGGAGAAGACAATGCTCAGGTATCTTTTGAAATGAATTCAACCATGATCCCCATGTTGTGGCATGAAGACATTTCCTCCAATAAGACTATGCTTGAATTCTTTGTTGACCATTTAATGAAATCATGAGAGTTCATCATGAATTGGTCAGCTTCCAGTGTTTATTTTTTCCCAATCTTTTAGAATTTCAAATAAGAGTACTATATTTAGATTAGTAATATATTTACATCGGAAGTCCGTCAATTTGTTATAGCATACATTTCCCTAAATTGCACTGTTCTTCATGCTGATGATTACATGAGGTTTTCTGACAGTTTGTTATTCATCTGTTGGCCTCTTTAATTTTGATGGTTGCTGTTCATCATCTTACTCAACTTCTCTGACGGATAAAAAAGAGTTTTAATTTTTAGTTCATTCAGATTTTTACTTCTGATTGAATGGCCATTTTCAGCATCTTTGATAATATATAGAATTGAAGCTAGAACCCAGGCCACTTGTTTTAAGGGAAACATTTTGCTTTCTTCTGCTCATGATTCTACAGCAGAATATCATAGAATGGGTGGCTTATACATGAGAAAAATTTACCTTTCCATTTTGGCAATGGCTCAGTACCAAGTCAAGTCTCTAACAGATTGATATTAAAAGTTCATGTCTTGTTTAATCTTCATATAGAACACTGGACAAAACAGTGCTCCAGGATATCTACACTAATCTTACTCATGAAAGATCTGTCCAGAGTATCTAACTGTCTACCAGAGGACTTGTGTCTTGATACTGTAAATTGGGGCACTAGGATTCCACATATGAAACTGGGGAGGTTATATGAGAATATCCTTTAAAGAAAGCAGAAATGAAAACATAGAAGAGATTTTTGTTTATTGCTAAATTTCTCTTACAATACGTGCTGGACATGTTAGTCAATACAGGTAGATACACTGTGAATTCTGATTCTTTCTCTGACTGTGATCTAAGGTAGATAAGTTCTCCGAAATATATTTTTCTAGTCCACTGAACACACATAATAAGTATAAACACTTAGCTTAGATTGTTTTGAAAATTAACTAAAAAAAATCTATTCTGTAATGATCTGTGCAATATTTTATAGAAGCAAATGCTCAAACCAAGTTGTTCTCCAGTTTTATTCTTGCTGGTGTTGTTCATGTAATGACAAATAAGGCTTAGTTAGATATTTTTCTTGTTAAGCTGATTGCAGAATTAACGATATAAGAAACTTGTGCCATCATTTAGTTTACTGAATTATATATAATATAAAAGAGATTTATAATTCCATTTTAAGTACAATGAAAATCCATATTAAAAAGTGCACTCATAGAACTAAATATTTAAACAATAATTGAAAACACAGTATCCTACAGCTACAGAATGGAAAATTATAATATAGTATATTAAACAATCTTAATATCTGCAAAAACAGAAACTCTAATATTTGATCTTGCTTAAGACAAGCAATTTAGAACAATAAATTTTCCAGTTTACCTTAGATTTATATTTTGTGTTGTAAATCTTTTCTTTGTGGTTCAAGGATTCAGTTGTGCTGTTGCTTAAACTAACTTTAGTTTGCCAAAATGTGTAGGTTTTTATCAGCCTTCACCACCTATAATTTGTATCATTTGTTCTGCTAATTAAGTTCTTTGTATCTACTGCCCTCATCAGTGTGGAACTACTTATCATATACTCTACTTTATGGTGAAAAAGTGTGGGAATTGTTTTATTTATTTATTCCTTCATTCCTTCATTCATTTAAGGCCTGTTTGTTTCTAAAGAGAGAGGTGGAGAAATGGGAAAGATTGAGGAGATATCAGAGGGAAAAACCACTATCAGAATATAGTATATAAATAAAACTTATTTTTAATATAAAAAAGGGAAGTGTGAGATTTTCACATGATAGTACAAGGATTAGTAAAATGGAGTTGGACTACTACTGTGAGACAGAAAAAAAATGATCTCAGAAAGAAATTGATTCTCACTCAATAATTAGTTATTTTTCTCAATACCATGAATAGTTGGCATAATTTTAAATGCAACTATATAATTCTGGAAAATATTCACATTCTTCATTCTTGCTATTTTGATAGAATATACAGAGTTAAGCTTTCCTTTAAAGTTATAGCAATATGTTGTTATTCCTTATAGCTTTTTTTTTAAATTAAAAAATATACATACAAATAACATTTTACAAACTGAGCAAATTGTATTTATGTTAGGAATGTACATATAAATCAATCTATATCTATATTTGGTATTAACAGTTAAAGAAACAGAGGCTGTGGAATTTAGTGTAAGCAAAACGTAGTACATAAGAAGAGTTGGATGAAGGCAAAGGAAGGGGAAAATTATGTAATAATATTTTACTATCAATAAAACAATAATAAATAAAATGAAAAAGTCATCTAGATAAATGCTTTGAGATTTGTTTAATACTTGAAATCAATTTTAATTACTAAAATTGTTCCCATTTTCTGATTTTTAAAAAAAATTAATTTCCAGTATTTTATCCTCATTTATTTAGATTTGTTTTATATAGGGCACAAGAACATTATACTTAAATTTTATTAAATGTTTATAGTATAATTGATTTTATCTCTAATAAGTAGGTATAGTGACTGCTGCTACAGATTTTTAATTCAAGAACAAATCTGCATTTAAAGGATATTAATATAAAGTGAAAGAGAAAATAAGAAAAGACATAATATAGGAAGACTAAATCATCAAGTTTCTATATGTGAATTTTGTAAAGTTACCTGTTGCTAGAGTTTTCCTGTCTTGCCCACAGTCAGGACACATCTCTGTCACCCGCCAGTCCCACAGCCACTCAGACCTAACCAAGTAAACACAGAGACTTATATTTCTTACAAACTGTATGGCCGTGGCAGGCTTCTTGCTAACTGTTCTTATAGCTTAAATTGATCCATTTCCATAAATCTATACCTTGCCACGTGGCTGGTGGCTTACCGACGTCTTCACATGCTGCTGGTCATGGCGGTGGCTCGCAGTTTCTCTCTGCCTCAGCCTTCCGCTTCCCAGAATTCTCCTCTCTCCTTGTCCCACCACTTCCTGCCTGGCCACTGGCCAATCAGTGTTTTATTTATTGACCAATCAGAGCAATTTGACATACAGACCATCCCACAGCAGTTACCCACAACAATTTTTTATTGAGGTTAAATGAAGGGGGGGGGGATACCATGATAATAAAAGCTCATATGTAGCCATATTTGAAAAGCCTTTACCTCATTTTAGTTCTTTTAATTGTTTATGATAATTTTAATCTTCATTTACACATAAAAAATTTGAAGTTAAAAGCTTTAATTAACTCTGACCAAAGTTACACAATTAATTAGTAGTTGAGCATGATATGATTCCATGTTGCCTGAATCCAGAGCAGATGTTCATTGTATGGTGACTAAACTCTTCCTTCAAATTCAAGTGTTGAATAAAGAAAAGCAGAAACAAAAGTATAGAAGTTTCTAATGATAACGACTATTTTCAAAACAAGAAAGGAATCACATTACATTTGCAATATCTATAACAGGAGGGCTTCTGAAACATTTGTATAGAAGATGTTCTCTCTGTCTTTTTTTTTTTTTGCATTTATTTCATAAGACAAATACCGTAGTTATTTGTATACATTCCTTCCCAGAGCTGTATTTTTTTTTTTTTTTTTAGCAAAATTCTCCAAAATTTAGGCATGACATTTAAGAAATGATTTGGAAAACTCCACAATTGTGGGGATCCCTGAAAATGCCACATCCAACAGAGTAATGATTCCCATGAGGCAAGAAGGAAATTCAGTTCAATCTGAGTTAGCTGGTGCTGGTTCAAACTTCTAGAGTCTGACCCTGAGCAGTTTATTTTTACATAAGTAAGCATAGTGAAACTTTGAAAAAAACTTTCCTCCAGGCAATTATTATAGTTAAAGCTTAATGCATGACTACATCAAAACTCCTTTGCAAAGTACATGTCTTTTGCAAAATACCCATGACCTCTTCCATAAGAATGGGTTCTACTGACTGAGAAACAACTCTCAAGATAAAGGTTTAAGGAGGGAGGGTCTGGGATAAGTATAATATTAAACTCTTTTATAAAATACATTGGACCTCTCCCATAAAAATGGATTCCATTGACTAAGAAACAATACTTAGCAGTCTTGGATGAGTTTGAAATGAACATATAGTGTGAGGGAATTCATGTGAGGCTTAGACTTATAGACAGCAAAGATCACTAGGTTATTAATTACATCCATTCTCAGGTATCCAGATGGAAACAGGTATAAATCCTTTCCACTGAAGAGAAAAACCTGCTTGTTTGACCTTCGAGGTTTCCCTAGTACTATCTGTGATCACGAGTATCTTATGCCTTCTAAACGCATTAAGGACAAGGACTTTCCTTTTATTAGTTGGCTCCTGTTGCTTGAGTTTCTAGCTATAAACTACAACTACAATTTTATGTATATTAATCAAAGTTTCACTGTCCTCCAAGTGCGGCCTTAGCCACCAAAATCCTACAACAAATGAATATGCATCTACAAAACTGGGGCATTCATTTCAGTGATAGACCATCTCTACTGAATTTTTCAAATTTTCCAAGAGCCAAGATAATTTCCACAGAGCCAAATATAATCCTCCTACATTGTATTCCATTCATATTGTGTGGAAAAAAAATGAAATTAAACAAAAAATACTGTGGTAGTTTGAACGTAATTGGTCCCCATAATCTCATAGGGAGTGGCACTACTAGGAGATGTGGCTTTGTTGGAGTGGGCGTGGCATTGTTGGAAGAAGTGTGTCACTGTGGGACTGAGCTTTGAGATTTCCTATGCTCTGGATACTGTGCAGTAAGTATTTCAGTTGACTTCCTGTTGCCTTCAAGTTAGCGGGAGTCCTGATGTCTTTTCGGTATGGATAACTTCAGCATTGTCTTATGCTGTTCTATTTTATTGGAAAGCTAGCTCTAGAGTTGGGTTATGGCTCTCCCTTCTCTAAACTCAGGCATGTTTATTTAAAAGTTTCCTTTATACCCTTGATCAGCCTGAGCCATCTGGAACAGTGTCAGGGTAAAAAAAAAAAAAAAAAAAAAAAAAAAAAAAAAAAAAAAAAAAAAGCAAAGCAGGACAGCTAAAAAATTAGACTTGGTTTAAGTGAACTCACTTTACCTCAAGATTTGTAAGTTTATTGGATATGGTTAAGAGTCTGTAAAATCTACTAAAAAAGTTAACTTAAAACTAGTGACACTGGGAAGTGATAGTTAAAAAGCTGTGCATAAGGTAGTCTTAAAGGAACTATGTGATATAATTGCATTTTTGGACATAAACAACTTGTGGCTTGCCACCATCTTTAGGCAGACACGTGGCTTATCACCATCTTTTCTAGGATTGGAGAGAGTGGGTGTTATGTGACTTCACCATCTGGTGGCAGCCACATGGCTGGCAGCCATCTTTCCTAGGTTTGGAGAAGATGGATGTTATGTGAATTCACCACCATCTTGATTAAAGATGACGATATTCTGCCTACCAAGGAGGCAACAATAGGTATCCAAAACATTTTGGATTTAAGTGGATTTTTGTATGCTAATTCCTGTCCTGTCCTGAAAACAATGCTTGTTTAATAATGTATTAAAGCTACACCTCTATGCTTTTATATGCAAGATTGTACCTTGTTTTGGCTGCCAAACTTTGTAACATAAAAGTCACCCAGGTAATACTGGTTTTAAAGACATGAAGGAATCATGGGGAACAGCTGAGGCTTGCCAATATGTGGCAGGGCTGGAGTTCCTAAAGAGAACTCAGCTGCAATAGTGGATCCTAATAGCTTTAGAAACACCACAACCATGTGATAGTCATCAGAAGCACCAGCCAGAGTGAAATAGAATAGGAAGAGATCTAGAAGGCAGGCTGTTATTGCTGTTGAGGGTAGGGCTTAAGAGGTTTATCAAGCCCCTTGAGAAAACCCAAGGATTATGAATAAATCCTAGAAATTGAGCTTTGAATTCTTTGCACTGTTGGAGGTTGTTTTTTGTTTTATGCAGATTGCGGTTGTGTCCTATTTTCTCCCTTTGGAAGTAAAAAAAAAAATATACACTTTATTTTTGATATTGCAGGAGTGCAAATTCGAGAAATTTTAAACTTCTTTTAGATGAAATTTTGGCAATTTACAGAAAATTTAAATTAAAAAGCTAGATTTTTTTAAGGAACAGCTTTTAAAATATTTAAATTTATTAGACTATGGAACATTTTAAGTTTATAAAATGTTTTATATTATTAATATTTGAATTTAAATAAATAAAAGGCTAAAAATTAAGGCCGTAGCTTTGAGCAACACATATTAAACACCAGAAGGAATTGGGATGTTCCTATCTTGTGGTGAAGCAAGACCATGACCTAAGCAGTCTGACAAAGAGCTTGGAGCAGCTTCTCAGCTTATGAGTCTTGACTCTGGGGGTGGAAAGACTTTTTTACAGGTGTGTCCTAAGACCACCCCGCATGTTGGATGTTTGCATTGTGATTCACAATAGTGGCAAAATTGCATTGGTAAAATAGCAACAGGAATGATTTTGTGGTTGGTGGGGTCACCAAAACACAACATAGGGAATTGTATTGAAGGGACCCAGAATTAGGTAATTTGAAAATTACTGGCTTAGAGAATGCCTCTCCTTACCTAAGATCTATTCATGCTTGAGAATATATGTCTAGCCTCCTTATCTTTACTAATTTTGTTAAGCTTAAGTTATTTTGATAAACTGAGTCATACATGAAACCGTTATATTCTGTAATGGTATACTATAAAAGGATCAAGAAAGTTCCAAGTCCCTCTGTGGACTGTGTTTATGAGTTAAAAGTTTTATTTTGATACTGAAAGGAGCTTCAATTGAGAAATTGTTATTTTTTAAGGCTCAAACTTAACAGAGATAAAACTATGAAGTTATTTTCTCAAGATCAGGCATTAGACAAAAGTACCTATTCTCTCGGGGGTTTGAAGAAGTTTCTTGCTAGCTAAAAAGGAAGTCTGGCAAAAGGAACTTGTGGCCCTTCCAATATCATATGGCTGTGGTGCCTATTAACTAGACAAGTGCAATGCTAGCCTCCAGGCTCCCTCAGACTCTTCTCACAAGTACTACCACTGCCAGTCCTAGTCTATGAAACCTAATAAGTTAATGAAGCACTTAAGGATATTTAAGAAATACAAGTTAATGGTCAATCACCTTATAAATTATTAAAATCTTTATGTGTTCAGAACTGTACTTGTAACCATGCTAAGTATTAAATGTGATTATTTACGGGGAAAAAGCATTATTTAGCATATATGTGTTTTCAAGGTTAAGCCTTGTGATACAGGTTGATATATTGTGTACCCCAATAAACTTACCTGGGGGTCAGAGAAAAGAACAGCTGCTATATTATACATAGAGGTTAGGCCTTTAATTCTAGCATTCCAGAGGCAGACATCCATTCAGATCTCTGAGTTCAAAGCCACAATGGAAACAGCCAGGCATGGTAACACATGCCTTTAAGCCCAGGAAGTGATGGCAGGAAGCAGAAAGGTATATAAGGTGAGAGGACCAGGAACTAGAGGCTTATTAACCTTTTTTTTTTTTTTTTTTTTTTTTTTTTTTTTTTTTTTTTTTTTTTTTTTTTAGCAGCAATTAAGCTGAGTTCCATTCAGATGAGGACTCAGAGGCTTTCAGTCTGAGTAAATAGGAATGGCTGAAAAGTTGGCAAGGTGAGGTTGGATGTGGCTTGTTCTGTTTTTCTGGTCTTTTAACGTTCACCCCAATACCTGGCTCCAGATTAATAAGACCTTTTAAGATTCATGCTACATCAAGGATTTTTTTTTTTTACATATGAAATGAGCTAATTAATACTGGCTGTCCTGTTGAGAAAAGGTAGACAGGTTTGCTTTGATAGGCTTCATATTAAAAGATTAACAGGTTTCAGATGTAACTTTCCACTAAAGGAACATGTTTTGAAATTACTAATCTCAGTAACGACTGCTTGTGTTTCTGGTAAATGATTAGATGGAAAAAAAATATTAAAGTCTTTGTAAGTTTTGAGGGGCTAAGAAAAAATTTCTAATAGATATAAAGGTCTCAGGATATGAGAGTCTATGCAAGTTCTGAGGGTCTAAGATATATAAGGATCTGAGGATAGTGAAAGCTTAAGGGAGTTCTGAGGGTCTCAGAAAGTCATTTATCATGTATAAATGCATGTTGTGAAGTTAGAAGTAAGTGATTTAAGGTATGTGAAAATGGAAAATGTTTCAGATTTCTTCCCCCCTTCTATGCTACTATTTTATTCTAGGGTTTCAAAAGTTCAGAGATTTAACATTAATAGAATCCAATAAGCTGGTAGAGCAGTGGCTATTTTCTATTTAGTCACAAGCTCAAGATTTTAAATTTCCTTTGTTTTTTTTTTCTAAGTATAGACTTACAGGTATGTTTCACCAGGCCAAAGACATCTCTGTCCAATCTATATATAGCTCTCTAGACAGAGAAAAAAAAAATTTGTAGTTTTTAACCCAAGTCAACGGCTTCTGCTGAGATTCAAAGGTGTGTTTATTCCAGTTGTTTTACAGATACCTGTTTCCTGCTTTTTCTACAATGTAGATTTCGGTACAGATTGGTAATGCTAATATATCTAAAACTTTGGTGTCTTTGTGCAAACTAAAAATAATCATGTAAGCTACAGAGAATCAAAGAAATCGTAAGACTTGGATCCTCTTCTCATAGGTCAACAGGACTCCAGATAAGTACAGCCTAAGTTTTCCTGTTGTGTGATATTTTGTTTGTATTCTGACAAACAAAGCTTGCCTGGAGATCAGAGGACAGAGCTAGCCACTAGTTAACCATAGAGGCCAGGCAGTAGTAGCACACACCTTTATTCTCAGCACTTGGGAGGAGGAAGATTAGCAGTTCAAGGCCACTTTTAGATTGAACCAGTCTAAAACAGAAACAGAGCTGGGCAGTGGTGGCTCATACCTTTGATCCCAGCACTTAGGATCTCATGCCTTTGATCCTAGCACATGGGAGGCTCATTCCTTTAACCCCAGTACTAGGGAGGTGGAGACAGGAATATAAGGCAAGTGGTGACAGGATCTCAGCTGTATTCATTCTGAGGTTTCATAGAGACAGGATCCAGTCCCATCCTGTCAGAGGATCTGGAAAGGTAAGAAGTGAATATGGCTGCTTCTTTGCTTCTTTGATCTTTCAATTTTAAATTTTAACCTCAATATCTGACTCCTGCTTTTTTTGTTGTTGTTGTTAAGACTAATTAGGATCCCACATAATTTTCCCTCTTGTTTGTTCATGAGGATATGAGGATGTTATTTCTCTCTCTCCTGGTCTTAGGATTCCTCCCTTTCCTCAATTCAAGGACTATGGGCTGGAAACTTCCAAATGTAATATTTTCCCTTAAGTTTCTAAATTTTAACTTCTGTCCCTAATCTAAATCTGTCTTAGCAGATTTCCACTTGGCTGGCAGATACTATTCAAGCATCAGCTGCTGACTACCACCTGCTCCAAAGAAGTGTGAGCCCTGGACTTGCTGAAAGCTAATGTGGACCAGCCCAGCCAATGTGAATGCTCCCTGTCTCTGCAGGTAGGTCAGTGAACCAGATGCTTCTGATGAATGTCCCATTGCCCAAAATTCCCTCCTTGTCTTTGACTAGAATTGCAGCCTTCCTGGACCCTGACAACATGTCCAAGTTTCAGCAGGAAGTGGTTATAGAAGAGAGTACATTGCCCTTTGTCCCCCATCAGGCTGGAATGTTAAATCAAAAGGAAACTCCCAGGAATAGGGGGCAAAATAGCTACCTCTAGTGCCTATTGGCATACAAGGAAAGGTACCTATAAAAACCAAATACACTCAGATCTTTCAACTGGAAAATTCCTTAACTGAAATAGTTCTATAGTATGATAGGGTACTCAACCTGCTCTATGTAAAACAGAGAGGTTATTGTATAGCATTAAGAGAAAATTGTTGTTTCTATAAAAACCAGTCAGAAATCATTACAAATAATCTGGCTGTACTTGAAAAAATAATCATTGCAAAAAAAAAAAAGGGAACCTGAGATGAAGTAAGTAACTGGTCATCATTCTCATTTCCAGGTTCCCTTTAGATAGTAACTGAGATGTCAGCCATCACAGGGCTTTTGGCCCTTCTGCTTCTGCTATTTGCTGTTGGCTCTTAATTATTGATGTCTGAACTAAATGATCATTTCTGTCTGTGTACCATTAAGCTCATGGTTATTAGATCCCAATATAAACAGTTACCTATCACAGAGTCAAGGATTTGACTTAGGATACAACTCAAGGGAGGAATGTGAAAGACAAAGTTAAATTTTAAATTTTAATTACTGTGCTTTAGAGATCCATGAAACAAAAATATCTCTGATCTGCAAGCCCCTAAAATGCTAGAGGCTATTGTTTATGGGAGATAGAAAGCCACATGTCTTTACTCCCGTAAACAAATCAGTTTGACCAATCTGTACTGGATGTGCTTGATCACATGTGGGCAGGAGGTTCACAGCTTGAAATACATCAGGGTGCATGCTTGCCCCTGACTGGACCTGATAGGTAATATTTAAGTCACTACAAATAGCAACTTGGGGCGATCTTCTAGAAACCCAGAGATGGACCTGGCCAGTAATTAATTAAAGCATGCTTTAAATTTGCCTTAAAACTATGGTGGTGTTCTTATTCCCAATCAGTAGGATTAACAGGACTGTGGAATAGAAAAGCAGTTGAACATTTTCAGTACTGCTTAATGAGTCACACGAGTTAGAGCAGAAAAGACAGTGGTGTTGCGTGTGATTGGCGGAGCTCTGGGGTGTTTATGCAACAGGTCTCAGAGGAGAAGAATTTGAGCATGTTGCCTCAAGAGATCATTCCTGTGATATTTTGGTGAAGGAAGTTGCTGCCTTTTGACCTTGTCCAAAGAGTTTGCCGGAGGCTAAAGTGAAGAATTTTGGATTAATTCTCTTGACAGAAGAAATCTCAAAACAGCCTAGTATACACTCTTTTGTGTGGTTATTAGTGGTAACTCTAATGAAGATTTATAATGAAAAGGAGCAAGTTGAGCAGGATAATTACAAAATGTAAAATTTAAGGAGAAAAGGAACACCAAAAAGTGGAATGGAACTAAGACTTGTATTCAAGGAGATAAATGGATTAAGAAATGGAATATAGAGTGGTGACCTCAGGGCAAGATCCCACCCAGCTAAGTTTCCACCTTTTGAAAGGAACTAAGGAAAAGTTTAGAGCCAGATTTGGTAGGGCACACCTTTAATCCTTTCACTGAGAAGACAGAGGCTGGTAGATCTCAGAGTTTGAGGCCAACCTGGTCTACAGAGCAAATTCAAGGATAGCCAAGGTTAGGCAGTGAAAGACAGAAAGCTAGTAGAGATGTAATTGAATGACAGGAACATGTTCTAGCACCAATAAGCAGCAGAACTTCTCAGCTTTGGCCATGTGGCTCTGGCTTTAGAGTTAAGTAAAGAAGAAACAGGTTATGGAATTTCTCTCCATTTCTAAAGAAAGTTGCTAAGGCCAGGTATGTATCAATGGTGCCTCTGAATGGATTCCTAGTAGAGGGGCCATTGAGTAAAGATGTGAAGTTGAAGCCTGGATTGCATTTGAGAACCCAAGACATTAGAGATGCCAGAGTCATGGGGTACCTGCCAAGGAGAGCTGCTAAACAACTGCTAGTTGTTTGTGTGGTTTTAGGTCTGGTTATTTGATACTGAATAACTAATTGCTGTGCTCTTCTTTGGGGAGGACCTCCTCTCTTGCTCCCAGCGTTCCTCAGTTCCCTATAGTTCTTGATGTATGTTTTAGACCTCCTGGGATTGCTCCATCCAGTTTGTCATATTCATTAGTATCATCCTTGTTCATCTCATATTTGGTCAATCAAGTTAGTGAGATGTAGCTTCTGATATTATGAGGGAATGTAATCTTACAGCAGAGTCCTTGATCTTCTAGTTTTTACAAACTTTCTATGCCGTCTTCCTCAGTGTTCCCCGAGCTGTAGATGTGAGAGTGTTTTGTAGATGTATCACTTAGGACTGGGCTCCACAAGTCTGAATTTTGATTGATTGTGGTTTTCTGTAATGATCTCCATCTGTTGCAAAGAGAAGTTTCCTTGAGGAGGGATTAGGACTACACTAACCATAAGGACAGATGTTTATAGGCTATTGCTAGGGATTGGGCTAATGTTCTTTCAGTCAGCCTAGAGAAGTTCCAACACACTCAATGTTAGGTTTACTGTATGATATGTAGAAATGTTTATATGAACTGAAATTAAATTGTTCTTATGAATTTCAGTACTTGGCTCTGAAACTAGAATCATCCAGGGATCAGAAATTAGCTTTTCAAATTATCTTACTAAACCTTTGGTAGTTTGTAAATGACCTTTCACTGAGGCCATATCTACAAAGGCTTATCAACATTCCTCTTTGGGTTCTTGTTTGTTCCATGGCAGGTATTGCAGAGAACTTTTCCTAACATTTATATTCTCATTTGATTTCTTCTCATCTTTACCATCCTGAAAAAAAGTTTAAAATATATCTACCACAAGGGCTACACATAAATAAGAAATTTCTTTTGGAAAATAACTTCTGATCTCCAATAACATCCCAGTAATACAATTTGTGTTAATGGTTCAATAACTTTAAAAACTAGACCAAGGTTATGCTTTCCCCATTCTGTTGGGGCTTTCTCTTAAACTTGATGGTATTGATTTTTTTTTTCCTTAACATTTCTATGTTCCTATGATTCAATTGGCTTCATGGTCCTTTTCCAATAATTTTTACTAACATAACCCGAAACTGTCTGCAGCTAATGGATAAAAGATAAAGATTAGGATTCAAGGAAAGGGGCATCAGATACTGCCAGGAAGAAAATGCTAGTCCAAGTCAGGTCCTCATTTCTATGGAAATGAAGCTTTGGAAGAAGTTTTCCTTCCTGCTGTTTCAGGATGGATGTTGGTTCCATGGCAGAAATGCAACAAAGGTCTGTTAAGAGACTCAGGGATTTTGGCTGGTGCCTTTTTTATGCTTAGCCACACAGCTGGTGGAGGTGCATTTTCCGCCATAATAACTAATAACATTCCCGGTGGAAACATTCAACTGCAGTAAAACAGACAGAAATCTATTATAAATGTGAGTGCAATGTCAATGTTTACAGAAGGAGGTCAAATAGCAGAATTCTATTTGGTAAATGTCAGTACTGCATGAGTAGAAAGCATTCGCAATATTTGCATTCTTATTAGAATGAAACATGCAAAACCTATAAATATTTCATAATTTTTTTTTAACTTCCATCCTTTTCCTCCCTTACCAGAAATTACTTCTCTTGCCATTTTCTGGCATCTTAATGTCCATTCTCTTGTTTAAGTACTTTCCAACATTTGAAATAATACAGTGAGCCTCTGAACCAGTGGAGCGTTCAGATCAAGACTCATTATTGTGACACAGTGCACATCTGTATGCAGATGTGAACCCTAGAACTTAAAGCCTTTTCTAATATGAATCTCCTCACAAGCATAAACAAATATTTGCTCAGTACCCTAAATCAGCCATTAAGTCTGGTACTGATGAACCATTTTCTGCAACCTTTAACACAGTGAGATAAACCAGTCCAACAACAGTTGATATACAATTTTGGCAGTCAAATTAAAAAAATCAAAACCAGCCGGGTGGTGGTGGTGGTGGCGGCGGCGGCGGCGGCGGCGGCGGCGGCGGCGGCGGCGGCGGCGGCGCACGCCTTTAATCCCAGCACTCGGGAGGCAGAGCCAGGCAGATCTCTGTGAGTTCGAGGCCAGCCTGGGCTACCAAGTGAGTTCCAGGAAAGGCACAAAGCTACACAGAGAAACCCTGTCTCGAAAAACCGAAAAAAAAAAAAAAATCAAAACCATTAAATGCATAGTGGAACATGCACACAAACCCTTAGAAATGAGACTTAAAATAATGAGTAGCTTGTTCTGAGTGTCAATGTTCATAATATATAATTACTTAAAACATCTTGGAAGACAGTATGAACTACTATCTTAAAATCTTTTGTCATAAATCTCATCACTGTTTCCATGAAAATGAGAAACACACTTTCTCTCTCTTTTGCGGGGGTGGGGTGGGGTGGGGGTGTTAAGACAAGGGGTCTCCCTGTAGTTTTGGTGCCTGTCCTGGATCTTGCTCTGTAGACCAGGTTGGCCTTGAACTCACAGAGATCTATGGTGATATTTTATTTGTACTGAAATGTGATTTTATTTGTATGTTAATAAAGTTGCCTGGGGGTCAGAGCTAATAGCAAGCCATAGCAGAAGCTGGGCAGTGGTGGTACACGCTTTTAATCCCAGCACTTTGAAGGCAGAGCTAGGCGGATCTCTGTGTGTTCAAGGATACAGCCAGCATGGAGACACAAGCCTTTAATCTCAATACCAACCATAGAAGACCTGGAGGTCTGTACATACAGGCAGTGACGAGGAGGTCATGTGGTTGGGTTTATAATCAATGAGAAGGCAGAGCAGAAAGTCAATAAAAAGGACAAACACACAGGAAGTAGGTCTCTTGTGGAGAGTTAGGATAGCAGCGGCAATCAAGAGTAAGGTTTTTAGCTCTTAGCTATTGCTCTGACCTCTTGGGCTATTAACTCTGCATTTGGCTCTGTGTTTCTTATTTAATAAGACCGTTCATCTACAGAGATGACATCCCCATCAGTGATGTAATAGGCCCAAGAATTCAAAAGAGACCTGTTTATGTTGCGTAATTAGAACAAAGGGCATTGAAAATATGTGCTCTGAGGATTTATTAGAAAGCTATAGAAAATCATGTGGAACATTTTCATATATACATTCAAACATCAAAAAATAAAGATTAAAGCTAGGCATGGTGCCAGCCTTCAGTAAATCACACAGTTAGAGGGTTGAGAAAGAAAGAGCAAGAATTTATTGACTTCCTAAGAAACATGACCTGTATGAGATCCTATTTCAAAAGAAGAAAAGCAGATAAATACACATTGATCTCAGGAGAGCCTGCTTGAATTAGAATCAGCACAATTAAAAAGCCATTCTCTATATTTTACAGAATGAAAATGTGATAGTTTGAATCTCTAGTGTCCCTCAAAGATTGTATTAAAGACTTAGTTTCTAATGGTGACTGGTGGAATTTAATAGGTGGAGTCTAGTGGTGGGTCTTTAGACAATTGTAGGTATGGTTTAGAGAGGTTTGTTAGACTCCATTCCTTCCCACTCTTTCCATTCTCAGCCATGGTGGGGTATTAATAATACTATAAGCACCTTGGCACAAAATCCTGAACCATGGGTCAATTGACCATAACTAGAACCTCTACAATTGGACCAATTGACCATAAACCAGAACCTCTACAATTGGACCAATTGACCATAGACTAGAACCTCTACAATTGGACCAATTGGTCATAGGCTAGAATCTCTACAATTGGGCATCGAACTTTTTCTATTTGTAAGCTGG
Source organism: Peromyscus leucopus (assembly GCF_004664715.2). Taxonomy (NCBI): domain Eukaryota; kingdom Metazoa; phylum Chordata; class Mammalia; order Rodentia; family Cricetidae; genus Peromyscus; species Peromyscus leucopus. Next base: position 70,432,590 of record NC_051071.1, on the reverse strand, counting down.
TTATCTCAGACATTTGCCATACTGATTGGAAGCTAACTAACACAAACCAGAAAGAAAAGGACTAGCAAAATGTCTCTCCATGGATACAAAGACAGATGGTAGTTAAAACTTGATCTGCTCTGAGAACATCAGAAAGGAAGTCTTAAAAGTTTGCAATATCTTTAGCATCAGAAAAAACATAAACTATTCCTTTGCAATTTCAACTTCCTTCACTCAGAATGTCAATAACTAAAGAAGCAAAATAAATACCAGCATTGACATGAGGAAAGAAAAATCTCGTATATGGCTAATAGGGCTATAAAGTGATTTATCCACTATGGAAATAGATATGAAGATTATTAAAATTAGATTTGTACTGGAGGACGATAGGTCGGGACTCTCTTCTGATAATTTTCTTCTGGTCTGATGTATTATTTAAAACTGTCTCATCTACTATATGTTACTTTGTCTTTTTAATAACAGAGTTGCTTATCATGTTTAATATTTGAATCAGGTACTTTGCTGTGGCTGTGGAAAATTCCTTACAAGAAGTAAGTTAAGAAAAGAATGCATTTTGGACTAGTTTGAAGAGAGACAGAATATCATGACAGGGAAAGGATTTTCACAGAAGTAGAAGGCTACTGATAGTGTTGCATCTGTAATCAAAAAGAGAGTGAACAAGAAGTAGGTGGGACAATAAAATCTTAACCATACCACACACCTAGTGACTCACTTATTCCAGTGATGCTCCAACATATAAAGGTTAGATAACCTTCTCAGATAGTGCCAGAAGCTGGAGACCAAGTGTTCAGTCATGAGGAGCATACCACATTTAGACCACAGATTGCCTTCAAGTACTATCAGAAAAAGAAACTAACTCCATGATTTTATGATATATGATTTTAAAACATAAAAATGTCAAAAAGGTCACAGTATTTAGAAAATTTAGTAATTAATAATGATTATAACAAAAAATAAATACCAGGGGCCACAGAGATGGTTCAACGGGTAAGACTACTTGTTCTCCAAGCAGAAGAATCTGAGTTCAAATCCTTAGCAAACACATAAAAAGTTTGGTGGTCTGTAACTCCAATGTTAGGGAGCAGGGTCATACAGATCACCAAATTTGCTAAGTCTAATCACCCTAGATGAAAGGGGAAGCTTTCAGTTTGGTGAAGGAATCTGTCTTCAAGCAATAAGGCAAAGAGTAATAGATGGTGAAACCCAATGTTCTGCACTGGGCTCCATGCAGTCATACATACACACACACTCAATGAATGCACCATACATACACATGCAACACACAATCCATACACACAATATTAAATTCTGAATGAACATCAGAAATTCGTGCATTAGATTGAAGTCATTCATTGTTAGAGTAGAGGCAGAGGTGAAAACTTACAATCTCAAAAAGTCATTACCATTATGTAGCTATCAGGTCTCAGGCCAGTCACTCCATGGCTCCTTCAGCCCTTCCTGTTCTACTTGCTTTATGGGTATTCCTGTGACTCTCTCCTAATTTTAGAGTCTTAGAATCAATTGTTTAATATCAGCAGATGTTTGGTAACAACACTTGAGGACAGTTGGTATATGATAGGTTTAAATATTGATAATAAAGGAAGAGAAGACTTGAAACTAAGTAAAACTAAGAGAAGTTTTATATATATATAACTTTTAAATGTGATTTTTATAAATAAGCAAGGCTTTCCCACTCTAACTCAGTGTTTTTGACATCATACAAGATAACATCTTAACCCAGATTCCCACTGACTAAAATTAGACAAAATTTTCATAATAATCTCAGAATTGATTTTCTGTACTAAGAAGGAATTTGGAAATACACTATAATTATGTCTAGCATAATTCTAACTAAATTTCTAATTTTATATCACCTGCAGATGTAAATCTAAAAAAATTATATTTAATGGGCAATGAGAACTTAAACTATTTCTTCAATGCAGAATACTAATGGAAAGATTATATTATAAAGGAGTTCTTTTCTTATTTTTCAATGATCTAATCCAAGTTTTTGGTCACATTCTCTCACACTTTAACTAAGATATAGAAATACTAAGGTAGGCAAGGTGGCACATGTCTGTTACCTGAGCCCTCATGGGGAGCGCCTAACTGGATGAAGATCAGAAGAAACTAGAACTGTCATACAGTATTGCTGGGAAACAAAATGCAACATCATGGCATAAAATTGCTTGACATTCTCGTGATGTAGTAAGTATTCTCTGAGCATTTGATAACACATTTTGCTTCTAGACATTAACACAAAATGAAATCACATGCTTATATGTATATAAAAAACTTTACATGAATGTTCTTAGCAACTTAATTTTCAATACTTAAAACTACAAATGATTCCAATGGGCAACAAGAGGTGAATGATTAAACAATCTTCAGTATATCTGAACAATACAATGTTCAGCTATTATAAGAATGTGCCATTGTTGTATGCAGCAGCAGATATTAACTTCAAAGTAATGATGCTAAGGAAAAAAACCCCAGAAAAACAGTCATATACATTGTAAGGATTTATTAACAGAATACTTGATATATCAATAAATTATATCTCAAAGAATCAAATCTAATAAATAATACTTACTATTTGATTTTTTTAAACTTATCTCAATAAATTATCCTTCAAATGTCCTTTTAACAAAATATTTTTATCCCCTTCTTTAACTTATTAAACTGTGACAGACTTTCTCATCTCTGAAATGCAGATGTTTACTTTCAAGTTACATTAAGACAGAAACTGAGTTCAATACATTATGAACCCAACTCAAGTTTCTCTTTCTCAACCAGGTATTGAACATGTCTATAATTCCAGCATACAGGAGGTAGAGATAAGAAGATTGTGACTTTGAGGTCAGATTGGATACATCATGAGGCCCTGTTTTAGAAAAAAATCTCCCAGAAAAACTAACTTTTCCACTCAGCATTTCAAATAAGTGCTCATATTACTCTTATATCTGTCTAGGAATTCTATAAACCAAAAGCACAAACACTGTAAGTTAAGGTTTTAAATTTATCTTTGTAATCAAAATGTATGTAACGTATTTTGAGTAGATATAATTTCCTAGTTGATTAGATTGGATTTGTATCATTAAATTAGTTATATTATGTTATTATATAACATCTATGTTATATTATGTTAGCACAGATTTTAAAATCATTGTTTAGTTCCATTCCTCACATTGACATTGATTGATGATATGACCTTAAAATCAGAAATAGCATGTTCAAGATGCACAGGTATTGCTTGAAACATGTTATTTACAAATATGGCTTTATTTTCATTTTCTCACTATTTATTATAAGTATTCCATTGAAGTATACATAGACATTCTAGAAATGACTAAAATTTTTCTTTATGATCATTGTTGTTATTTAATAAAGTTCTACCTCAACTGAATATCATGATAATACAAAATAATTATCTCAAAGCCTAGTTTACTAATGAGTGAATGAGTATTGTATAGCTGGTAAATTTAGTCAGTTCTAGAAAATTGGCTAAGTATTAAAGAAATTAGATTACTTAATGATTTAATATAACTAGTCAACCAAAAATACTTCTTTTGTGCCTGGACAGTCATCTTAGCTGTTAAAAGCACTTGCTAACCTTGTAGAGGACACAGGTTGGGTTCTCAATTGCCATACTGGTGACTCACAAGAGTCTATATAATTCTACAGTGCCTAATGACCTCATCTTGTCTCCATAGTCTCTGCATGTCTGTGGGGCATTGTTGTACATGCAGGGAAAACACTCATACACGTACACCATTCTTGATAATGGAAACCTAGTCAATACTAAGTGCTAGTGAAGTCATGGATCTTAGAGACTGATTGACAGCCATCACTGTATTAAGCCATCATAATCACAAACAACAGTATAAACACTTGATCTTATGAAGTGTATAATTATACCAGCAAAAGCACAGAAAATTTTAAATTGATAATGTTGCTTATTGCTCTAGAGGTTATGGGAACTGAGAGAATGGAGCCGATTAAAAAAGGCAGACTAAAGTCTCCTGCAATAACCAACTTTATTCAGAACACCAGACAATTTATACTCTGAGTGTTAAGAAAGGTCACATGAGTAAAGTTGTCATGAGTTCAAACTGTATAAAATCACAAGGACCAGCCACATGTGACAAAACTTGCTTTTCCATTGAAGCATATAAAGGAAAATTTAAACATTTAATTGAATAACCCCACCATGTAAAATAATGAGTACTCTGAATTAAGCTCACTCTTACCTCTCCACAACTGGGAGGAACACAAAAACACAGTTCAAGAACAATCCCCTGTTCCAAAGAAACTAAGCTCACAAGACTCTTCTTTTCTTTTGTTGGAGTGTTCTCAACAAACACTCAGATTTCTCCACACACCACTCCATTCCTGGACTGTGTTCTGACGCTGTTGTATAATAATTCAAATAATACATTACTGCAAAAAAATCTTACTACAGTCTAGTAGTAAGGTGAAAAGGGAAAGGAAAATCTTGGACACTGTCATAATAATACTAGAAACAAAGCATGATATTATATCATTTTGTGTTTCATTATATTTTCCAAAACACTACTGACTTTTAGATTCTACAAATTATACTGAGGTTCATTGAACATGGAGGAGATATGGAAGAGAAGAAGTAAAACTTGGTTGGACGGATAAAGCAAGAAATAATATTGCAGTATTTCTCAACTCTGACAATTGATAATTAGGTACAATACATGAAAAACCATTATGATAACAGGAGCACTCATTCATTAACTATATCATATAAAATATAATCACTTATCATTTCTTATAAATTCTAATGGTTTTATCATATTTATATAATCATATTAAAGTTTTTCTGTAGTAAATTTTTAAGTTTCTTATCATAGTAAAATATTTATATAAGATATAGAAAGGCATTTTGGGTGACTTTGGGACACCAAAGTAGTTCATATACAATGATTATATGTATATATATATATATATATACATACATACATACATGCATATACATATACACACATAATCATATATATATATCCTCAAATTTGTCAAGTATGTTAATGATTATTAAGTTGTGTTTAAAAAGAGTCTTAGGAATATTCTAAAATAATTATGGTATTAGAGGATTATTTGACTGATTACAATAATTAGGAAGCTTATATTTAAATAGTAAATTACAAAACTATCAAAGCCAGGCAGGATAAATAGAATAATTATGTAGGAAACATTCATCTTCAAGTGTTCTTTATTTATCTAGCATTTAATTTTGCATTTCACATCCTAAACTTCTCACAGGATTACAAACTCATTTCATCTCCTTATTCCAGTTCTTGTAGTAATATATTTAAAATCCAGCCTTATTACAGCTTATCAGAATGAGTATATTGTTCTCATAAGAGTTCATTAATGGGCTGGAATACACACATAAAGGTCTGTGATTCCAAATAGGAACTTAGCAACTTTCAGTCTCTCAATGAAGACATCACTGGGAGACATTTATTCTCATGATGTTCAACTTGCTAGATGCAAGATTACTGCTTCCTCTCCTTCTGCTGGATTGGAAGTCAACTGACAAAACAGATAGAATAAAGAGAAGTCATACATAACACATAGATTGTATTCATAAAACACTCCAGGTAGCCCAAGCTAGGAATTAGTTTATTTCTGTCTCTTCCTTTACCATCCCTATATGAAACACTGAGAAATATAGCATTTTTTCTGATAAATATTTTTCAACATCTCTGTTAGAATAAAATGGAAATATAGAAATATTCTGAGAGAAAACACATATACTTCAACATATGTATACAAGGAATAAACAACTAGAAACAGAAACATATCACTACAGGGTTTTATTATATTATGATAAGATTTCATTTATTTTTAACTTTAATAATGACTCTCATTTTGCTGTAGCATTAAACATTAGAACCCCTAGAATGTAGTCATCCCTATGAATACTTATTTATATATCAAGTTGTAAGAAACATTTAAGAAGTAATAACAAATATAGTTTTTTGATGTATTTATTGTAAGTTAGACACTATCCTAAGTTACAGTTCTAAGTGTTTTTATAGTTTCGTCGAGTTTTTTACTGAACACAACAGAAACTGGTAGAGGCATTATTATTAATTTAAGGCTCAGTTGCAGACTCAGCCTTAATTAAGATTAATTAATTAATTAATAAAGATTAATTACGGCACAGAAAGGTCAGTTTAGGCGTTTACTCATTTAGCAGTTAATTTCCCCATGTCTGTGACAACATACCAGACAAAAACAAGGGAGTAGGAGCAATACTTACATTGAATGGACAGGGGGTACAATACCCCCTGGAGGGAAAGGTATGGCAGAAGGAGCGGCACCATCCAAGGGACAGGAGTGTACTTTTCATACGCTAGACCACCAGGAAGCACAGAACACCGGCTGGAAACAGAAGCAGGTGTGTAAACTTCAAAGACCTGCTGCCAGTGATCAATTACACCAGCCAGGCCTACAGGGTCCAAAAGCTCCCAGGACAGCATCACTGAACAACCAAGTGATCAAAGCCTGAGTTTTGGGGGACATTCCAGATGCAAATGACATCACCAAATGTAAACCTGAAGTGTTTAACCACTTTCTGCCCATCACTTTGCATAGAGATGGTTAAACTACAGATTCTGAACAAATCTTTGAAGGATCAAGAAGCCTTAGATCCTTGCTTTGATCTAGTCTGTGCCTCCTTTAGCACAGACACTTATAGAAGCGGTAAATTGACTTGATAAATAGCAATGATATGCCCACCAACATCAAAACAGTAAACCTAAGACACATCTCAGACTTGAAATTTGAATACACAGAATTTGGTAAGAGAATTAAAATTCTAGAATACTCTCCCAAAGGACACAGTGATGTCTGTATCTGAATCACTGCAGACTCATTTCAATCTTACCCAGTCCCCTTTCCTTAATCTCTTGAAAGTCGTTTTAACTTTTCTTGTTGGTAATATGAATAGCACCCACTGTGAAAAACCAAAACCTAAAATTATATTAATAACAATAGGGAGAATATGAGGAAAATTACTTATCTCTTGATATATTCAAAATGAATGTAATTAAAGCAAGTTTATGCATAAAATTTAAATTACTTGGGCTCATGCATTTGGGTAGATTACATTAATTTATAACTGACTGATACCCTTAATGGAAAAATAAAAAAGGAAGAAACATATAAGAGTCATATTTAAAATCAAGATAAAGTGAAAGAAATAAATTTTAGACAAACTGAAATTTAGAAATAAAACAGCAGATGAAAACTGATGTCAGTTCTTTTTTTTTTTTTTAATGATATCTTATGGTTGCAGTGCTTAACAAGTAGTTTTTATCTTAGCCTTAAATTTAAAAGTTGATTTTAATTAAACAACAGTGAAATAAAATCTTCCTGTTTGACCGAATGTAATAAACAATGGCTTTCAGAACTCCAAGGAAAAAACATATTGCTAAAGTCACCACACATTTCAGTCAGAGGGTTCAGAAAAATTCATCTGGCAACTGATCTGGATGCCTCCTCCCTGATGGCTATCTGTCTGTCATACAAGCTGCTTGGGGAGAAAAGTTATCAATAGCCACACCTAGCTCTAAATACTGTGAACTACAATAATAGCTTCCCTGGCATGAATTTCCTTGTGGTGTAGTAGTGGCACAAATAACTGGGAGGTAACCAAGAGCTGTCTGGGTGGACTTAAGATCCACTGAGCAGAATGGGATTTGTGTCTCCCACTGTTAATTAATCCAAGAAACCGTGGCTTCAGAGATCCTAGATCCCGAGGAGAACCTACTACTACCAGTTTCCTAAACTGCTAACTACTTCTCCTAATAACCATGGTAAGTACAGCTTTCATCCCTCAGGAAAGAGTCTCTTTGCAGAGGACAATAGTGATTACAGAGAACCACAACTGGAGAAACAATAGAGAACAATGTTGATGGAGTGTCCACCCCCAAGTAGGACATCTATAATGTGTTCCCTGTACTCAAGGCTCAGAGAATATCCTGAAAGAGGGGCCAGAAAGATTGTCAGAGGCTGTGGACTGGGGTTACTGCTGTGAAGCAATGTCTCCTGGACAGAGATATTAAGCCTGAGAGCTTTCAACAGCTATGGTTACCTGCATATGAACACACAGGCCCACAGTTCAGCATGGATGGGGTAGGGCTCAAAAAAACCCATTCGTTTTTGAAGAGATAAAGGTAGTTTATGGCTGGGGAGGGAAAGGAAGTCAGATTTCTTAAGAAATAAGCCCCTTGATAGGTTACTCATGTTCAAATGTTCAGTTTCACACCCAAAGTACAGGAAGATAACATTAATTTGACTCAGTAATATACACAAATAAATGCTACACACACACACACACACACACACACACACACACACACACACTCACACACACGCACATGCATGTGCACACACGCACACACACACACACGCACCACACACACACACATACATGCGTGTACACACACACGCGCGCACACACACACACACACACACACATGCACGCATGTGTAGAAAAAAGATGAATGAATGTGAGAGGAGGATAATGGGAGGATTTGGATGGACATAGAACAGTTAGTTTGTAATACCCCAATAACTTCATAGAATAAAAAAATAGTGAAACAGAAATGGAGCATAAAAATATGCAGTGAATGCAAAGCAATAATAAGGTTGACAGGTGGCTTTATAGGGAAAAACATCAAGATCTGTAAGGCAGTGGCACAACATGTTTAAAGTTCAGAAAAAAATAGGTAACATTCTAGAATTCTATACTATAGCAAAACATGATGTGAAAAATGGAGAAATAATTTTCTTGCAAACTGAGCAAATACTAAGATGTTGCAGGGAAAAAACACACGTGAAACTATAACCAAGTCAAAACAAATAAAAAATGATAAATCTCCTGTAGAAAGTAAGTAATACAGCCAAGAAATGTGAAAATACACAGAAAAAGAACATCTCAGAGGGGGAATTTATAAGTAAATAAAACTGGATTTTACTAAGCAATATTCAATATCTTGTGGGATATAACAAAGCTTAAGGAGATCAGCCTCCTGCCAAGACCCTGTCTCTCCTGTTCACATGATCTTCCACATTCTCTTCCCCATTACTTGGGGAGGATTAGCACCTTGCTTATAAACAAGGTAATCTGGCAGAAGGATAAGCTGTCATTCCTCGGACCTTGCCCTCGCCTAGTAGTTCATCTTCCAACCTCACTGGCTCCATTGATTCTTCTGGCTGTTCTATCTATCTAAGGGATATGCGATGAGAAACACCACCTATTTCTAAAAATCTCAGTCAGGTTTGAAGACTTTTAGAAGACCAGTATTGAAGATGGCCTAATCCTCCAAACCACCAAATTAATGGTCCCCAGCACTGCACTCAATTTGAATTAACAATGTCAGTAATCTCGGTGGGCTTCAAAGCTGATGATTCTCTAATAGATCCCTTATATGATCACACAGATGTCTAACACCTGGATTACGGCCTTCTGAGTTCTGGCCTAAGGAAACATTGAAGCTATAACTGGGGCTTCTGATACTTAGAAAGCATAACATAATAAATAGGGAAGTGTAGCAGGAATCTTTAAAGTTCTTATTAATAAAATCAAACCCGAGCCGAGTTATTGGGGTCCATGCTGGTAGATCAGAGAGACAGGACAAGCCACAGCTATCTCACCTCACCGGATCCTCAGCTGGTCTTGTCTCCTCAGACTGGAGGCTTCTGAATCCTCATCCCAATGGCTTTCAGCTGAATTACTGCTTAAAAGCCTGAATGCTTAACCAGCCACATGCTTAACCAGCCCAAAATGCCTCTAGTTTCTGGTCCTCATTTGCCTTATATATCTTTTTGTTTTCTACCACCACTCCCTGGGATTAAAGGCTGGCTTTCTGGGATTAAAGGTGTGAGTCACCATGCTTGGCTATTTCCAATGTGGCCTTGAACTCACAGAGATCCAGAGGGATTTCTATCTCTGGAATGCTAGGATTAAAGGTGTGAGTGCCACCATTTTCTAGCCTTTGTATCTAGTGGCTGTCTGTTCTCTGACCCCAGATAAATTTATTAGAATACACAATACCACCACATTTCCTCTCTTTTTGTCTAAAATTAAAAAAGCTTATAACTAATACAAGAAAAACTATCTTCAATAAGTATATGCAATATACAATCAAGATTACATTAACAATTTCTAGTCCATTAACATTTGACAGATCCAGACAAAAAAACTCCATTATATATATTAACAATGTCCAGTCCAGTAACATCGGATAAACTCAGACCAAAAAATTTTCATTACTTATCTTATTTAAAACAAGTAGTTCCTTTTTAAAAGTAGATTCCATAATCTCCCTTTTTATCTTATCATATCCATATTTTCTCTTTTTTCTTTTCATAATAGATTCATTAGTCTACCTTTTGTCATTTTTATATCTTCTCCTTTTTCTTCAGTGTAGATTCAATGATCTACCTATTTATCCTATTATTTCTTTATCTTTTTTCTCAGAGTAGATTCAATGATCTATCTCATATCTGGGAAGGTTTTATGCCTTTAAGGATATAGAAATTTAATATAATGCATAAAAATTCTATCATATGTTATTTAAATGATATGCTGAGGTATTATGTTTGATAATATGAAATATGAGAAATGTATAAGTGGAATTGGAAAGTATAAGGTTATAGTAGTATTAATTATTATTATATGTGATAATTATTAATTATATGTGATGGTAAAGTATATTATTTTCTAATAAACAACACATATGGTGTACTTTTCATATTATACCCACTTTAGAAAACAAATAGCTGTTCTCACTACAGTGCAGTCTTTCCATATGCTCTCATCCACAATTGCCGTTTACGTTTACAGAAAACCATATCTAACAGAAATGAATACATAGATGCTATGTGTCTTCTGTCAGAATGCTTTCAAAAAGCATTATTCTCTATTTCACCAAACTACTAAATGACTAAATGGTGTAACTATTTAGTTAGGGAGACATTTTTGATGTAATAAAATATAAACTAACAGTATCAATGAGTTTCAGTAAAAGATGTCAGACACAAAGGAGTATGACTAATATACTTCCATTTTCATAAAGTACCGAACATTTTAAAGTAATATATGCTGATAAAAGACAGGATAATGGTCACCCTTGAAAGGGTGAATTTAATATTAGAATATAAAATGAAGGAACTTCCACACTGCTGCAGTGTTCAGTCTTTCAGATTTGATTCTGGTGTTTACAAAGTTGTCAATTTGTTAAAATTCAGCTTTAAACTTATATGTAACCTCAACACTGAAAACATTATAGTATTTAAAGTTTTTCAAAATATTTCCTTGGCCTTCACCTTGGGAATATGTTGAAAACTGGGTGTAGATAATGCTGTGAGAGATTTTACTTAATTTTCAGTGGTGATGGTATAAATAATTGCTGCAGCAGGGAATTCAGAATAAGAAAGCCAAGGAAGGCATCAAAGGTGTAAATAAAAGTCTTCACTTAAAATGTCAAAGTGATATGCATTATTAGAATAAGGAAATGGTAAGAGGACCTCTACTGTTCTTCCGCACCCTGCCACCGGGGATTTGAAGATAAGGGAAGGAAAGAGAGAACATAAGAGAAAGAAAGGGAATAAAAGATTGTGTGATGAATTTTGTTTTGGAGTGGGAGAGCATATGAAGACATCTTGGGGGGGGGGCTCAGAAACAAAAGTAAAATACAAATAATTGTAGATGATGAATTTCTAAACAGTCTTATTAAATAAGAAACACAGAGCCAGATACAGGGGTCATAGCGGAAGAGATCATATAAGTAGTGGAAAGCCAATGACTAACCTTAGCTTACCACCATGCTGTAGCTTCCCAAGAGAGAGCTTCTTTCTGTCAAACCTGCACTTTTATCGCCTTCCAGTCCTGCCTTCTCATTGGCTCTAAGCCCAGCCACATCAGTTCCTTGTCACTGCCTGTCTATACAGACCTCCTGGTCTCTATGGTTGGTACTAGGATTAAAGACTCAAGGGTCACCACACTTGGCTGTGTCCTTGACCACACAGAGACTCTGCCTGCCATGTAATCAGATTAAGGGTGTGTGCTACCACCACCTGACTTCTGTTTTATGGCTATTTGACCTCTGATCTCCAGGCAACTTTATTTATTAACATACAAACAAAATATCACATTTCAGAAAATAAAATATCACCACAAATAATAGTTAAAATCATTGGTAGGATACTATGTCAGCAGGAACATTTGAAAAAGGTAAACATCTGAGAGAGGATTAATATTCAGCATATATAAATAACAAAGAGTCCACAAAAAGAGAAGGAAATAAATAAAGGGAAAAAATGGCCTTGTTATCTGAACAGAGTTCTCAAAAGAAAACATAATAATAGCTAAGAAATACCTAAAAAAAAAAATCATTGTCTCCAGGAATCAAAGGAATGCAAATCAAAGAAACTTTGAGATTTCATCTTATTCTAGTCTGAACTGCAAAGCTCACCAAAACAACTGACAACAAATACTGGAGAAGATGTGGAGGAAAGGGAACACTCATCCATTGTTAGTGGAATTGCAATCTGGTACAGACCCTCTGGAAATCGGTGTGGGGAATATTAAAAAACAATCTCAATGTTCTTCAACTAATGAATGGATAATGAAAATGTGGTACATATACAATATGGAATACTATTAAGCTGTAAGGAAATATGAAATCATTAAGTTTTCTGGTAACTGAAAATTTTAAAAGATCATATTGAGAGAGAGGTTACTAAAACAGAGAAAGAAAAACTTTTCACTTTCTTTCTCATCTGAGGCACCTATATTCAAATCTTCAATGAGAGTTTATAGCCAGGACTGACTGCATGAACAGAGACATATAAAGAGACCATTGCAGGGTTCCAGGATTGGCAATCGAGTGAGGAATAGCAGATTACAAGTAACTTGAAGTGAGAAATGACACTTTAGTTATGGTAGGCTGAGAGACAGGTGCAGAAGAAAGAGGAGAGTGAGGGTAAAATAACCATAGGATGTCTGAGGAACTCAGAAGAAAGTGCACTGTTAACTGTATAGCTAAGAGTTACCATAAGACACTGAATTCTGTGTATACATGCACAGTCTAAACAAAACTTTTCTAGCTGAGCAAACAACACTCCCCCAAAGAGCCAAAGATCATCTATAAAATCCTGAAACCAGGTTGAGGAGCCTTTTGATTTGTTGCTGAGGGTTGTCTTAGAGACTCACAAAACAGTATATAGTGTGTTGCTCTTTTCCTTGGTTGTCCCAGAAGAGGAAGATGACTATATGGCTGAAGACATCATGCACATCAGACCCAGGACCCCAAGGACACAAATGGAGTTTGACCCAAAAGCCTCACTCTTGAGGAACTGTCATTACACCAGAAGGCAGCATGCAAGCTCTCAAGCGAGAGAAACAAGCAATATTCCTACCAGGTGGTGACACCCATGAACCACAGCTACAGCCTGGCACAATAACTTTATGTGGGCAACTGCGGCATGCATACTTCGGTGTTAATCAACAATTCTCCAGTTGGTCTTAAGATCTTCTCAACAAGAGAACATAAAATTCTTATTTTTCTTTTACAGCAATGTTTAATTTGAATAGTTTTATAAATGTCTGTGTCTGGTTCTCTTTATTGGAGGTAATAAGAAACAGAATTTTCTAGCAAACTTAAGAGTGAAATTTTTTTTTTACTACTTTGGTAAAAAATAGAAGTATGACTTTTTTATAATTGGTTCTACAAAAAGAAAACACATCAATGTGATGTTTGTGAAAATAAAACAAGAATATAGTGAAGAACTTTCTCCAAGAAAATTTAAATTGAAAAAGTTTCTACAACTAAATATAAACATGAATTTCAAATTTCTAATGAACATGACAATATTTTAATTGGGAGAGAAAAAATATTTTCCTAGCTCTGAACTTTTAATCCATAAATCTCAAAAACATAATTTGTTGTAAGGCATAAATTAGAGTTGTGATTATTCTCATCCATTAAATTGATTTAAGTTAATCATCAAATCCCATAGGCATTTTTTATGAGTCTAATTTAGATGAAGCAGTTGCCAAGGCAGAGATTCACACATATGCTGGAAGCTCTAGCAAGGAGCCTTCCTTGTCTCCAATTTAACAATTACAAATCATCATCTCTATATATGATGACTGAGAAGGAAGCAGGCTACAAACTTACTGCAAATGACCTAAGAGCACATGCCTTTGACACAGGCCCATACTCATTTCAGAATACATCAGACTATTTTACAGGTGTAGAAGGAAAGCTATTTCTTAAATATCTAAAATAGCTAAGTGAAATATCTGTGTTACATTGTCTTTGATTGTGGCTGAGATTATGTTTGATTTCACATTACTTTATACCTGATACAGAGATTGGTTCATAGACTACTTGAATGTAGCACTGGTGTAAGAAATCTCTTCAGCACAGAACACAGGAGCACACTGACTGCAGGAGGCGATGGAAAGGTCAACACATAAATTGCAAGTGGAGAGCAGATATGATTATCAAAAGAATAATTCGTGGGAATATTAGTTATTGTCTTGGAAATAGAAAAGTGGTCAACTTCAATTGTGGATCTAAGAAAATGTCTACATAGAAAGGTAAAATTATTGGTTGGTTTTACTTACCTGTAATGTGAAGATGCCTCAAGAGATAAAGCAATGTCCCCCAATATAATCAAATTTCAAGTTCTGTTCTGAAGAAAAGTATTAAACTATATCTTGGGTTGGATGACAAAATTCACTTTTATTTTCAGGGACTTAAAATGGCCTAATTTTCTGCACGTAAGAAGCAGCTATGGCCTAATGGTTAAATCAACACTACAACCAGGTAAAATGTGTTGTCCAGTCAAAATCACATCAACATCTTGCTAAAATGTTGGTTTTTTTTTTTAAAGGAATATATTGCCTTTAGACCTTCATAGTCAAACAAAAACATAAAGACTTCAAAGAATATTTTCACAAAGCACTGTATTCACTGCAATGTAAAGAGAGGCCTCCCTGAAGGAGATTTTGTACTATCTTGTTTGTGTAAAAGGGTTGACTCTAATTTGTAATATTAAAACAGCCCAGAGAATTTAAAGTTGTTTAGTTTGAGCAACTAGAAAGTTTAGACAGCTACCTGATGAGAAAGCACTGTACAAATGCAAGAGAAAAGCCTCATCTTTTACTTACTGGGACCAAAGTAGAAAAAAAAAAAAAAACACTATTCAAATACTAGCATAAGATGTTTCTTAGCAGTAAAGGAAGATGAAAGCAAGAAATGCAGAAAAACAAGAGTATTCATAGTATATATTAGAGCTTCAGAGAAGTACTTTGGGATATAGAACTGACCCTTATTATAGGGGATTGACAACTCCCCAGCTGTGCATCAGTGTCTCCCATGCTTTCCCTTATATAATGGGAATATCCATTGGATTATTTTTATTTCCATTTCTGTAATGACAGTTAAAAGGAAAAATAAGTTCTCTCATTTCTAGGTCTCACTTGGAGAAGAACCACATTGCAAGACCTTCATTTGAATCCAGTGCTGAAGCAGCTGATGCAACTCTGCACTATAACTTGGTTAACACAATGAGCTGAAACTCTTTTGAACAAGGGTTCCACATATTTTCATGGTGACCAGAGTTGAGGGCATGATCTGTGGCAGCATGGGATGTTATAGGTGCCTCTCTACATGATTAGTAACTGCTATGGTTTTCTACTAAGGGCCCATGTGTTAAAGTCTTTGTCACCAATCTATGACAGTATTGTGAGGTGCTAAATTGCTAAGAGTTGAAAGTCTGAGAAGGAAGACGTTATAACAATGGGATTCTGGTTTTTGGCTTTTTGTTTGTTTGTTTGTTTTTTTGGTGTGTGTGTGTGTGTGTGTGTGTGTGTGTGTGTGTGTGTGTGTGTTGTTTTGTTTTTTCACCTCCATTGCTTCCTAGGTACCATGAACTAAGCGTCCTGCCCTACCAAGTACTCCCTGGATAATATATTGTCTCTTTACAATATCAAAAGCAGAAGAGACATCTTACTATATTCTAATACATCTAAACCCTTAAGATTAATTAACTTGCCAGGCAGTGGTGGCACATGCCTTTAATCCCAACACTTGGGAGGCAGAGGCAGGTAGATCTCTGTGAGTTTAAGGCCAGCCTGGTCTACAGAGCCAGATGCAGGAAAGGCACAAAGCTACAGAGAGAAACTCTGTCTCAAAAAAAGAAAAACAAACAAACAAACAAAAAAGATTAATTAACTTTCCCTCTTTTTAAGGAGATTGTTTTGGTGCTTGGTTGTAGTTAACAAAATTGAAAAAAAAAAAAAACATAATGACAATGTCTTTTATTCCTGCTTATACATTCTATGTCACACAAAGATGGTGTCTATTCCTCTTGAATTTGAGTATGGGCTAGATTATAGATTCATTTGTTACTTAGTATCCACAGTAGCAATGATATATTGCATAAGAGGAGTGCTAGATTGAGAACAGATAGAAGAGAAAGATATTGAGAATGTACACATGGGAAATATTAATGACAAAATTCTCTTCCTTGGAGAGGAATTTGCTTATAGAATTTCAAAGAATAAAACTTGCTAAGCTTACATAGCACCTAGAATCTAAGCATACACTAACAAATTGAGTATTAGATCGTGCTAATGCTCTGCTGCAGCTATGGAACTAAGCTCACATTTTCAGATAAAGGCCTATAGACCATCAAGATGAAAATTCTAGAACTGTAAAATGTTTTGTAAGCCAATGGACACTGCTGTGGAATTTTCTGTATGCTGTGAATGTGTTGCTCTGATTGGTTGATAAATAAAATGCTGATTGGCCAGTAGCCAGGAAGGAAGTATAAGCAGGACAAGCAGATGAGGAGAATTCTGGGAAGAGAAAGGCTGAGTCAGGAGACACCAGCCTGCTGTCCAGAGAAGAGCATGTAATGGCACACAGGTAAAGCCACAGAACACATGGAAACATATACATTAACAGAAATGGGCCAAGTTTAAGTGTAAGGGCTAGTCAGCAGTGAGCCTGAGCTAGTGGCCGAGCAATTTTAATTAATATAAGCCTTTGTGTGTTTACTTGGATCTGAGTGGCTGCAGACCAGGTAGGACAAAGGAAAACTTTCACCCACAGGACACTAAGAGTGGATGTTCTGTTTCAGTTTTATGAAACACGAGGCTAACACATGAGTCCATATTTCAAGTTCAAACTGCATTAACCTACATATGGCCAGTTATTTACCAAGATCAAACTGTACCATAGACAGTTAGGAAGACAGTGCTGCTAACACTGCCATTTTAAAAGCTGTGCTGTATGAAATATCTGGTGACTGTATGGACAAAGCTGTAATTAGCTTTTAGAAGGGTCCAATGTCTCTGACTGCTAAAATCATAAAGCTATTTTCCCAGGCTTTACTGGCTAAAAATTAACTTTCTCCTCTTACCGTCAGTAATCGCAAAAAGAATCAGAGAGTTGAATTATATTTCTGTAAACTGCCAAGAAAAAGAACCAGGTGAACCTTTATGGTGGCATTTTATTTCTACTGAAATGTGATTTTAATTGTATGTTAATAAATAAAGTTGCCCAGGGATCAGAGCTATTAGAGCCATAGCAAGAGTGTGGTGGTGGTCAGGTGGTGGTGGTGGTGGTGGTGGTGGCGGCGGCGGCAGCGGCGGCACATGCCTTTAATCCCAGCACTTGGTAGAAGAGCTAGGTAGATCTCTGTGTGTTCAGGGATACAGCCAGCATTGGAGACATATGCTTTTAAGACCTGGAGGGCAGTACTTACAGGCAGTGACAAGGCAGTCATGTGTTTGGGTTTACAACCAATGAGAAGGCAGAACAGAAAGACTATTTAAAGACAGACACACAGGAAGTAGCTCTCTTTCAGGGAAGCTAGGAGCATTGCAGGAGGTAAGATTTTAGCTCTGAGCTCTGACCTCTTGGCTTTCTCTTTTACATTGGTTCCTTGTTTCTTATTTTAATAACATGGTTGGTTACATCTACAAACCTTATTTTCTAAAGACTGCTGCTTAAATATATCTTCAACATAACATATATTTTTGCTAATTTAATTCACTGTATATTTCTCAAGCACAATTTTTTACAAGACATCTTAAATGACCAGTTGCTAATGTTATTTATTTTAATTAATCAAACTTATTGTTTAGGTGAGGGGTCATACCCAGCAATAAAAACCTTCATCTAAGTGTTAGACATGTAAGAAGACACAACAAAGAGCATAACTTGTGTTTCTTCATAATGGGTTCCAATGAATTATAGAAGGAATCTGGCATCACCTGCTTTTCTGTCAAGAACATTTGGTAGATAATCCATTCATCTTTCCCAAAGTAGACAAGCCTCAAGGATAAAAAGCCTTCAGAATCATTTTAAACATAGTTAAATCAATCAGAATGCAAGAATTAATCCATTCCAAAAATACTAATAATTGAAAAAAATGATTGTATGTACATAAAAAGATTCTGCTCATCAAAGAAAAAAGGAAGTCAGGTTAAGAGACACAACACAGAATGGGACTAAAACCTTAGCTAGCCACGCTTCTGACAGGTAATTAATATATGGAATATTTACAGACCTCAAAATCTAAATAACAACAATAAATATACCCAAACAATTCAATCAGTATATGGGGTAAGGACATGAACAGAATATTAATTAAGAATGATGAAATAATATAGCCAATAAATTTATAAAAAACAAAATCTTTGAGTATCAAGAAAATCTAAACTAAACCTACATTTACATTCTATCTTTCCTCAACCAGGATGATTAACATTAAGTAAAGAAACAAACAAAAAAATTTCAGGTAAGATTGCTGAAGGTAAAATAAACCCTTAAAAAATATTGTGAAATTCAGTGTGGAAGACAGTATGGAGAGTGCTCAAAAATCTGGAAGTAGAGCTATCAAATGACATGGTGTACCACGTGTACTTATATGACAGAAGAACTATGAGGCAACATATCACAGATGTAAGTAAGTATCCATGATTAGAACTCTCAGGCAACATATCAGAAATATATGCATAAATATGTATGATTAATTCAACACTCTCCTCAGTAGTCAAAAACTAGGACCAACTTACATATTCGTCAACTGATTAATGTAGAAATACAGTTCATATATGTAATGATGTTCTGTTCAGATGTAAGAAAATAACAAACTAGCTCATCGGATAGAAAACAAATGATAAGAGAGTTCTCCATATTAAGCAATATATGCCAGACTCAGAGGGGTATTTGTCACATAGTTTCCATTTGTGGGTCAGGGATAATATGTATTTGTGTGACATAAAAGATGAATGGATTCTAGTGTAAGAAAGGTAACCAGAAGAAGGAAAGCTGGGAAAAGAGTGGTATGGGGTGAATATGGTCAAAGTGGAGAATATAACTGAAAATTGTTCTTTTAATGAAACATATGACTACATACAATGCTCATACACCATAAGAAAGTCACCCATTTGTGGAGTTGCAAGGAGGTTTATTTTCAGAATTGTGTGACCAAGACACTGTTATACTGTAACATGCAAACATAAAAATGAAATGTTTGTAAGGTGAATAGATAAGAACTCAAGACAATATAAAAATATAACCAGTAACAGTAGGAGTGAGGCAAGGAGTATTTTAGTTAGAGTGCCTAGTGACACTTTATTAAGACACTATAAGAGAAGAAAGTTTTTACCTGTATTATATTCACCTTTTACTTTTTAAAAATATTACATATTTGTATGTGTTCCTGACTGAATGTGTGTGTACAACATGCATACAAGTACCCATAGAGGCCACAGAAGAGCATTAGTTCATCAGGAAATGAAGTTACAAATGTTTGTGAGATGTAGGTGCCAGGACAGAAGCTGGATCCTCTGTAGGATTAGTTAGTACGTTGATCTACTGAGCCATCTCTAAAGTTATTAGACTTCTATACTGAAAGGCAACTCTAGGTATTGTGTTCAGGATAGATTCGTGGAAAAGATACATAGAAATCATTGCAGAAGTGCAAGGAAGAGATGGCAGTTTGAAATAAACATCCCATTTCAAGCTGAGCACGCCACAATCCCTTATTCTCAGTACTCTTGCACCAGTGG
This sequence comes from Peromyscus leucopus, assembly GCF_004664715.2. NCBI lineage: Eukaryota > Metazoa > Chordata > Mammalia > Rodentia > Cricetidae > Peromyscus > Peromyscus leucopus. The sequence continues at coordinate 70,412,450 of NC_051071.1, read as the reverse complement.
ACATATCTCACCAGGTCAGATTCTTCTATAGCTTGCAGCATTCACAGCTGGGTGAAACTATTGATTACTTTTCTCTCCTGGTAACTTGCATGGAACCTTTCAGAATGTAAAAAATAACCTGTTGGGATAAGCCTTGCAGGTCAGTGATCATATTGAACTCTCTGTGTATTATGATTCCATCATGAGGGTCTTACATCAAGTTCTGAAGAGTAACCCCAAGCAGCGACAATGTCCTGCAATGTTTGTGGTTGGGTTCTATGGGATTCCACAGACCAACAGCTTGAAAATAGATAACTTACATCTGCCAGGCTTTTAATTTGATAGTCTATGTTATCTGGGAGAAGCACTATTCCCTTGTTATAGGGTAACAACCTATATATTCCATTTATATTTGTGTATGTATATATTTTAAGAAACTTCTACAGTAATAACTTTCCATACGACTTGTCAAAGGTCTTTAGTGTCTGATATCCTTCCAAGAACTCCCTCTTCTACCCTTCTGCCCTATATTCCACTCTATTTAACCCCTTCACTCCATTATTCCCTTAATGCCACCCACTTTTATCCCCATTCCCTTGAAACGCCCATGGACCCTTGCCAGTGTCCTGATCTCTATGGTCATTTGTAGCGATTAAAATGAGAAATATCCTCCCATAGTCTTGGAATTCGAAGCCTTGTTCTCCAGTTGGAGACAGTGTGTGTGGGAGTGGAGGTGGTGCAGTTTCACTGGAGGGAGTCTGTCACTACAGCAGGCTGTGCGAGTGAAAAGCCTCACCTCCTACTGCTCCCTGCTTCATACTTGTAGATGTGAGATCTCAACTTCCTGTTCCTGCCTCTCTGCCTGCCACATTTGCTATGCCTCTGCTCTGCCATCATGGACTCCTACCCTTCTGGAATCATAAGCACAAAATAATACTCTTTCTTCTATACGTTTGGTTGGCTATGGTGTCTTATCGCTGCAACAGAAAAGAAAATAGTATAGTGCTTCTATTAAAACACATTTATGCAAATGTTCAGAGCTAGCATCAACTTGGAATAGTGAGAATGTCAGTTGTGGATCTCTGTCAATTAGCATGTACCGCCAGGGCAAGCTTCTCTGAGGAGGGTAGAGTGTGATGCTCTGATTTATGGATATAGTAATTTGTCATTAGGAGTCACTTTGTTTCTATGTTGCTTTAGCAGGATAATAGTAGTAGGTTTTCCACTAGGCCCATGTCCCCTATGTTCTTAGTCACTTAAGCAATGTCATTTATAGCTTCTTCCTCATGCAATGGGTCTTATGTTTGCCTTTCTGTGTTTCAGTTACATCACTCAGAATGATTATTTTGAGTTCCATCCATATACCTATGAATTTCATAAGTACATTTTTTCTTTACAACTGAAAACTATTCTACTGCGTATGTACTACGTTGTCATTACTATTCATCATTTATGACCATCTAGGCTGTTTCCACTTCCTGGTTATTTTGAATAGTACAACTGTAAGCATGGTTGTATATGAACCACTGCAGGATGATGTAGAATCCTTTGGGAATATACCCAGGAATTGTATAGCTGGGTCATTTGAAACATATACATCAAACATCCTTTCCCTAAGGAATCTTTCTGGGTCATATGGAACATATGCATTAAACATCCTTCTACGGGGATCATTGTGGAAGAAGGAGAGGAAAGAATGTAAGTGCTGTGGGATGGTCTGTATGTCAAATTACTCTGATTGGTCAATAAATAAAACACTGATTGGCCAGTGGCCAGGCAGGAAGTATAGGTGGGACTAGCAGAGAGGAGAAAAGAAAGAACAGGAAGGCGGAAGGAGTCACTGCCAGTGGCCTCCATGACAAGCAGCATGTGAAGATGCCGGTAAGCCACGAGTCATGTGGCATGGTATAGATTTATGGAAATGGATTAATTTAAGCTATAAGAACAGTTAGCAAGAGGCCTGCCATGGCCATACAGTTTGTAAGCAAGGTAAGTCTCTGTGTTTACTTAGTTGGGTCTGAGCGGCTGTGGGACTGGTGAGTGACAGAGATTTGTCCTGACTGTGGGCCAGGCAGGAACAGAAAACCTCTAGTTACATGTAAGATCCAGAAATAATAGACTTCTGAGGCAAAACAGAAGCTGTGACTGCATGCACAAGCCAAAATCAAAGCATGGATGAGACAGGGGCTCATGAGGTCCTACTCTGAGCTTAGGCACTATTGGAAATTGCTTGCTACTTATAGAGGAAGAGTTTGTTTTCTTCAGGAATGTGACCCTCCAGAACAGAAGCTCCTCAAACTCCAGTCAAATCTTCTTTACCCATGGCCATAAAGATTGTACTAGGTGTACACCATTGTTTTGTAAAAAGAACACATGCAGCTGGGAGGGGACAGGGAGGGTTGTATAGGGAAGTGACTGGAGGAGGGAATGGTGGGTGGGTTTGAGCAAAACACATTGTCTGTAATTTTCAAACAATAACAAAATTAAGAACAAATTACAAAATAAATTAAACTAATGGTATCAACTATGATGATAGGGATGCTAGGTAAAATAGAGTGACAATTTTCTGTTTTAAATGTATTCAAGCAATGATAGTGGAATACAATGTAGATTAAATGTCACTAGTAAAGTAAAGAGGTTGGCTGGGAAGTGGTGATGCACGCCTTTAATTCCAGCACCCAGGAGGCAGAGCCAGGAGGAGCTCTGTGAGTTAAAGGCCTGCCTGGGCTACAGAGGGAGTTCCAGGAAAGGCGCAAAACTACACAGAGAAACCTTGTATCAAAAAAAAAAAAAAAAAAAAGAAAGAAAAAAAGAAAAAAAAAAGAAAGAAAAAAGAAAAGAAATTGAAGATAATGGGTTTAGGGAATATAGCCTGGGTAGATTGTGTGTATCCCCTAATGCTGAGGATAAAACAAACATGAATGAAAAAGGAATGATATATATGGCTGATATAATAATACATTTGGGATGCTTATTGAACATTCAGGAGTACTTGGGTAAATGAGTGTGAGTATTAGAGCACTGGAAGCTATATAGACAACAGCACTAGAATAATACTTGACAGACTAAGAATCAACTGTGGGAGATTTAGAAACAATGCAACAAATCTATTAAAACTGGGCAGCTTTTTGCTGTCAAAACAGGCTGGCGATTCTAAACTATGACAGTGATAAAATGCTCCTCTAAGCAATTTCTGCAATCCTTGCGAAGTTGTGAGTGAGGATTTAATTACTATTGAGTATATTTATAGATCCTTCCTTCATTGATGTATTTTATAAGGAAAAACAAGCTTAAGAATTGAGAATTTTGCAATTTGTACACCATGCATATGAGCTAAACGATGTGAATTTTTGTGGGGGAGAGGGTAACTAAATTTATCAAGGTTTGGTATTATCTGAGTTCACTCTAAGAGTGAAGTTGATTCTATTTCATCATTGTAGATGGCAGCTTAGTTTTAATTTATGACTAGTTTATTTTTATTCCTCACACACACATGCATACAGTGAGAGATAAAAAGAGAGAATAGAAGACATAGATATCTATAAACACATACAATTCTCTACTTGCTAATAGATTTGAAAGCTGTTGTAGCTGATTCTTAATAAATACACTACTAGAGTTTTTAAACTATAGAATCACCATTTATAGAATGAAATGTTTATGAGTTTCTGTCATACTTATTTTTATGCTTAAAATTTTATGAAATTATGGACTTTTTATATAAACAAAATTTGAAATAAAATTAGTAAAATACATTACTTGATTAACTATGAACAAAACTAAATTGAAAAATTTAAGTCTATATTTTCCATGTCTGAATTTCCTTTCTAGCCATTATTATTATTCATTTCATGCCATGGTTATTACTGAAGATGATTTTGTCATGTAGAGAAGTATGCCAGGAAAAAAAAGTGATATGCTCCAGGTGTCAAATATGCTAAGTATATCGCTGATGATAATTCCTTCGAGGTCAAAGAGAAGATTCAAATTTCTAATCAATGACAAAAGTAGTTCATGCACATGAAGCTGAAATTGTGTCCTCATTCACATTGTCAGGGATAGTAACATAAAGAACTATTAGAATAAAAAAAGATGATTGCATTTGTATTTCTTAGAATCTACTTGGATAAGAGGAGAATCAGTTTTAAGTAACTAGAAGCTAATTTGAATTAAATAAACTTATGTAGATAAGGGTATAATTTTAAATGAGGTAAGACTGCAGTACGTTGTAAGAAAAAAAATTAAAGGGCAAAGAATATGAATATAGTTAGAAGCAGATAGCCAAACATCACTTTATGTATTTTATAAAATATTAATATGATTTTCAACATATATTTGTAAAAATTTTCACCATGTGATATAGCAATTAGGTTGGAACAAGTACTTGGGGAAATAACCATCTTTGTGTGTGTATTGATTAATGTAGGAGGCACAGAGGTCCTTGTGTTCACAGATAAGCAGTTGGGGAACCAAAAATGGTTGTCTGTATGCCAGGCGTTGCTGGCACACGCCTTTAATCCCAGCACTTGGGAAGCAGAGCCAGGCGGATCTCTGTGAGTTCGAGGCCAGCCTGGGCTACCAAGTGAGGTCCAGGAAAGGCGCAAAGCTACACAGAGAAACCCTGTCTCGAAAAACCAAAAAAAAAAAAAAAAAAATGGTTGTCTCAACTTGGGTTGCCTCTTCAAAGGGAGAGATTTACAACCTGTTTTCTGCCCAGAAGGCTTGGAGGAGACAATTAATAGCCTGGTGACCTTTGCACTCTATGTATGGCTAAGAGCACACCGGATTGTCCCAAGACCTTTATCAGGAGCTTGTAAATCTATAGAACCCATCTTTATGGAGATGGCATATGCACTTTACAAAGAATTTAGATATAGCTATTTATTAAGCATTGCTGTGCAGTTTGTATTGAATTAATTATCACCAGGAAAATTTTTTCAGCAAATTTGTGCTGTGCATAAATGTGCTTAAAATAAACTACTTGGAGTCAGATTCTTGAAGTTTGAACCAACACCAGATACTGAGATGTATTGAATCAAACTTCCTTCTTACCTTTGCAGATCTGCACTTGGCTGACTATGGTGTTTGCAGAGACCCCCAAAGACTAAGTGAATAAGGTTCCATGACACGAAAAACAAGATAAGAGGTGAGTATCAGGGTCCAACCCGGACCCCATGCCTGGCCACCAGCCACTCGGGGAAGACCCGCCCAACTCGACCCCAGGTTCTGGCCACCGGGCAGGTCCCCTTCTAGCCCCACCGGGAGGGATCCCCTTTTCAACGCCCCCCAGCAGCCCCTGCAATCTCCGCGCCCTGCCCCCACGCCCATCTGCCCTAGACCCCAGCCACTTCCTGAGACTTAGAGACCAGCCCCCAGCTCCCATCCTGCCCTCGACTTCCCTTCTAGACCAGAGGTGAGTATCCGGGTCCAACCCAGACCCCATCCCTGGGCACCAGCCACTCCGGGAAGACCAGCCCAACTTGGCCCCAGGTTCTGGCCACCGGGCAGGTCCCCTTCTAGCCCCACCGGGAGGGATCCCCTTTTCCAAGCCCCCCCCCCGCAGCCCCTGCAATCTCCGCGCCCTGCCCCTACGCCCATCTGCCCGAGACCCCAGCCACTTCCTGAGACTTAGAGACCGGCCCCCAGCTCCCATCCTGCCCCCGACTTCCCCTCTGGACCAGAGTTGGACAAGAGAACTCCCTTTTGGACAAGAGAGAGAGTCTTCCTGAATCTGTCAGCTCTTTCTGAAACAAGTACACTGATAAGACCAAGAAGGAACCACAAGGAGATGGGCAGATGTCAAGGCAGAAGTACATACAACAAAATGAAGAGCAATACAGCATCACCAGAACCTAGCCCGCCTCCAACATCTAGACCTGAACACCAAAAATTGGAAGAAGCAGAAGAAAGTAGCCTTATGAGTAACTTCATGAAGAAGGTAGAGGCTTGTGTAGAGGAAAAGACAAGAAAATTGGAAGAACGCTGTAAACAACTAGAGGAAAGGGCAAACAAATTAGAAGAAAACAATAAAGCCCTCCAAGAAAACAATAAAGTCCTGGAAGAAAACAATAAAGCACTGAAAGAAAATCATGAAAAAGCAATGAAACAAACAAAGGAAACAGTCCAAGAACTGAAAAGGGAAATTGAAAAAATAAAGAAGACACAAACAGAGGGAATGCTGGGAATAGAAAACCCAAGTAAAAGATCGGGAACTTCAGATGCAAGTATAACCAACAGAATGCAAGAGATGGAAGAGAGGATTTCTGGCATTGAAGATACAGTAGAAGAAATAGTTTCATCAGTCGAGGGAAACACTAAAGCCAACAAAGTCATGAACCAAAATGTCCAAGAAATTTGGGACACCATGAAAAGACCAAACCTACGAATTATAGGGATAGAAGAAGGTGAAGAATACCAACTCAAAGGCACAGAAAATATATTCAACAAAATTATAGAAGAAAACTTTCCCAACTTAAAGAAGGAAATGCCTATGAAGATACAAGAAGCCTATAGAACACCAAACAGACTAGACCCCCCAAAAAAGTCCCCTCGACACATAATAATTAAACAACTAAATGTACAGAATAAAGAAAGAATATTAAGAGCAGCCAAGGAAAAAGGCCAAGTGACCTATAAAGGTAAACCCATCAGAATAACACCCAATTTCTCAATGGAGATTTTAAAGCCAGAAGGACATGGACAGATGTAATGCAGACACTAAGAGACCATGGATGTCAGCCCAGACTAATATACCCAGCAAAACTTTCAATCATCATAGACGGAAGGAACAAGACATTCGAAGACAAAGCCAGATTTAAACAATACCTATGCACAAACCCAGCCCTACAGAAAGCACTAGAAGGAAAATTCCAACCGAAGGAAGTCAGATACACACTCGAAAACACAGGCAATAGATAAAGCCACAACAGTAAACCCCAAAGAAGAGAAGTACACACACACTACCACCAAAAATAACAGGGATGAACAATCATTGGTCATTAATATCCCTTAATATCAATGGACTTAATTCACCTATAAAAAGACATAGACTTACAGAATGGATATGAAAGCAGGACCCATCTTTCTGCTTCATACAAGAAACACATCTCAAATTCAAAGACAGACACTACCTAAGAATAAAAGGCTGGGAAAAGACTTTCCAATCAAATGGTCTTAAGAAACAAGCAGGAGTAGCCATCCTGATATCAAACAAAATAGACTTCAAACTAAAATCAATCAAAAGAGATCAAGAAGGACATTACATACTCATCACAGGAAAGATCCACCAAGATGAAGTTTCAATTCTGAACATTTATGCCCCAAACACAAGGGCACCCACATATGTAAAAGAAACATTACTAAAGCTTAAACCACATATAAAACCCACACATTAATAGTGGGAGTTCTCAACACCCCACTTTCACCACTGGACAGATCTCCCAAATTGAAACTTAACAGAGAAATAAAGGATTTAACTGATGTCATGACCCAATTAGACCTAATAGATATCTACAGAACATTCCATCCTAACAAGAAAGAATATACCTTCTTCTCAGCACCCCATGGAACTTTCTCTAAAATTGACCACATACTTGGCCACAAAGCAAATCTCAACAGATACAAAACAATTAGAATAACCTCCTGTGTTCTATCAGACCACCATGGTTTAAAGTTAGATTTCAACAACAACAAAAACTACAGAAAACCTACAATCTCATGGAAACTGAATAATGCTCAACTGAATCACCAATGGGTTAAGGAAGAAATAAAGAAAGAAATTAAAGACTTCCTAGAGATCAATGAAAATGAAGACACCGAATACTCAAACTTATGGGACACTATGAAAGCAGTGCTAAGAGGGAAATTCATAGCACTAAATGTCCACATAAAGAAGTTGGAGAAATCCCACACTAGTGACTTAACAGCACACCTGAAAGCTCTAGAACAAGAAGAAGCAAAGTCTCCCAGGAAGAATAGATGCCAGGAAATTATCAAAGTGAGAGGTGAAATTAATAAATTAGAAACTAAGAGAATAATACAAAAAACAAAGAGTTGGTTCTTTGAGAAAATCAACAAGATAGACAAGCCCTTATCCAAACTAACCAAAAGACACAGAGAGAGAATCCAAATCAACAAAATCAGAAATGAAAAGGGGGACATAACAACAGACATTGAGGAAATCCAGAGAATTATCAGGTCATATTTCAAAAACCTCTACTCCACAAAACTGGAAAACCTAAAAGAAATGGACATTTTTCTGGATAGGTACCACATACCTAAGTTAAATCAAGACCAGATAAACTATTTAAATAGCCCAATAACCCCTAAGGAAATAGAAACAGTCATTAAAAGTCTCCCAACCAAAAAAAGCCCAGGACCAGATGGTTTCAGCGCAGAATTCTACCAGATCTTCAAAGAAGAGTTAATACCAATACTCTCTAAATTGTTCCACATAATAGAAACAGAAGGAACATTACCAAACTCCTTCTATGAGGCTACAATTACCCTGATTCCTAAACCAAACAAGGATGCAACAAAGAAAGAGAACTACAGACCGATCTCCCTCATGAACATTGATGCAAAAATACTCAATAAAATACTGGCAAACAGACTCCAAGAACACATCAGAACAATTATCCATCATGATCAAGTAGGCTTCATCCCAGGGATGCAAGGGTGGTTCAACATACGAAAGTCCATCAATGTAATACACCATATAAACAAACTCAAAGAAAAAAAAACACATGATCATCTCACTAGATGCAGAAAAGGCATTTGACAAAATGCAACACCCCTTCATGATAAAAGTCTTGGAGCGATCAGGAATACAGGGAACATACCTAAACATAATAAAGGCAATATATAGCAAACCAACAGCCAACATCAAATTAAATGGAGAGAAACTCAAAGCAATTCCACTAAAATCAGGAATGAGGCAAGGCTGTCCACTCTCCCCATACTTATTCAATATAGTACTTGAAGTTCTAGACAGAGCAATAAGACAACATAAGGAGATTAAGGGGATACAAATTGGAAAGGAAGAAGTCAAGCTTTCCCTATTTGCAGATGACATGATAGTATACTTGAGTGACCCCAAAGATTCAACCCAGGAACTGATAAAGCTTATAAACACCTTCAGCAACATAGCAGGATACAAGATCAACTCAAAAAAATCAGTAGCCCTCCTATATACAATGGACAAAGAAGCTGAGAAGGCAATTAGAGATACATCACCCTTTACAATAGCCAAAAATGACATAAAATACCTTGGGGTATCACTAACCAAGCAAGTAAAGGACCTATATGACAAGAACTTTAAGTCCCTGAAAAAAGAAATTGAAGAAGATGTCAGAAAATGGAAAGATCTCCCATGCTCATGGATAGGCCAGGGTTAACATAGTAAAAAAAAATGGCAATCTTACCAAAAGCAATTTACAGATTCAATGCAATCCCCATCAAAATACCAACACAATTCTTCACAGACCTGGAAAGAATAATACTCAACTTCATATGGAAAAACAAAAAACCCAGGATAGCTAAAAGAAACCTGTACAATAAAACAACTTCTGGAGGCATCACAATCCCTGACTTCAAGCTCTACTATAGAGCTACAGTAATAAAAACAGCTTGGTATTGGCATAAAAACCAACATCTGGACCAATGGAATCGAATTGAAGACCCTGACATTAACCCACACACCTATGGACATATAATTTTTGACAAAGAAGCCAAAAGTGTACAATGGAAAAAAGAAAGCATCTTCAACAAATGGTGCTGGCATAACTGGATATCAACGTGTAGAAGGCTGCAAATAGATCCATATCTGTCACTGTGCACAAAACTTAAGTCCAAGTGGATCAAAGACCTCAACATAAATCTAGCTACTCTAAACCTGCTAGAAGAGAAAGTAGGAAGTAGTCTTGAACACATTGGCATAGGAGATCACTTCCTAAATATAACACCAGTAGCGCTGACACTGAGACAAACAATCAATCAATGGGACCTCTTGAAACTGAGAAGCTTTTGTAGAGCAAAGGATACGGTCAAAAGGCAAAGCGACAGCCTACAGAATGGGAAAAGATCTTCACCAACCCCACATGTGACAGAGGACTGATATCCAGAATATATAAGGAACTCAATAAATTAGACATCAAAACGACCAACAGTCCAATTGAGAAATGGGCTTTAGAACTAAACAGAGAATTCTCAACAGAGGAAACCCAAATGGCTGAAAGACATTTAAGGAATTGCTCAACATCCCTAATCATCAGGGAAATGCAAATCAAAACAACTCTGAGATAACACCTTACGCCTGTCAGAGTGGCTAAGATCAAAAACACTGAAGACACTTTATGCTGGAGAGGATGTGGAACTAGGGGAACTCTCCTCCACTGCTGGTGGGAATGCAAGCTTGTACAACCACTTTGGAAATCAATATGGCGCTTTCTTAGAAAATTGGGAATCAATCTCCCCCAAGATCCAGCTATACCACTCCTGGGCATATACCCAAGAAATGCTCAATCATACCACAAGAGCACTTGCTCAGCTATGTTCATATCAGCATTGTTTGTAATAGCCAAAACCTGGAAACAACCTAGATGCCCTTCAACTGAAGAATGAATAAATAAATTGTGGCACATATACACAATGGAATACTACTCAGCAGAGAAAAACAATGACATCATACGGTTTACAGGCAAATGGATGGATCTAGAAAAAATCATCCTGAGTGAGGTAACCCAGACTCAGAAAGACAAATATGGTATGTACTCACTCATAGGAAGATGCTAGATGTGGAACAAGGATGACTGGACTGCTACTCACATCACCAGTGAGGCTACCTGGAAAACAGGACCCCAAGAAAGACACGGAGAAATGGATGAGATCTACATGAACAGCCTGGTCATGAGTGGGAATAATGAAGAGCGACAGTTGAGGGAAAGAGAGTGGGAGATCCTAGCTGGATCAAGAAAAGAGAGGGAGAACAACGAATAGGAGACCATGGTAAATGAAGACCACATGAGAAGGGGAGGAAGCAGAGAGCTAGGGAGGCTCACGGAGATCCACAAAGATACCCCCGCAAAAGACTGCTGGCAATGGTCGAGAGATGGCAGGAACTGACCTACTCTGGTGATGGGATGGCCAGACACCCTGATAGTTGTGCCATAAACCCCATCCAAGGATTGAGGACTCTGGATGCACACATCCACGGCTGGGCCCCTGGTGGAGCACTGGGAGTCTAATTAGTGAGAAAGAAGAGGGTTTATATGAGTGAGAATTGTTGAAGCCAAGGTTGGATAAAGCACAGGGACAAATAACCAAATGAATGGAAGCACAGGATCTATGAACCAAAGGCTGAGGGGCCCCCAACTGGATCAGGCCCCCTGAATGGGTGAGACAGTCATTTGGCTTGATCTGTTTGGGAGGCAGCTGTGCATTGGTGCCGGGTCCTGGGCTCATTGCATGAGTTGGCTGTTTGAATCCTGGGACTTATGCAGGGACGCTTGGCTCGGTCTGGGAGGGGGGGACTGGACCTGCCTGGACTGAGTCTACCAGGTCGACCCCAGTCCTCGGGGGAGACCTTGATCTGGAGGAGGTTGGAATGGGGGGTGGGCTGGGGGGAGGGGGAGGGAGGCGAGAGGGGGAGAACAGGGGAATCTGTGGCTATTATGTTGAACTGGTGTTGTAAAATAAATTAAAAAAAAACAAAAAAAAATAAGATAAAAAGTTTAAACAAACTCTCACGATTTTAGCATCTGCTAAATGCTGACTAAATAATGAAGTGATAGAGACAAGAGTTTCAATTACAGATTGACATAGGGATATGAGCTTAAAATCTGCTTTCAGGACTCAGAGGACTATTGCCCTAGTTACTAGGCAAACTCCTGACAGACAGGCTCAGCAGTTAACTTTCTTCACAATTTTCTTAGCCTAAGAAAGCTGCTTATATAAAGTAATCTGCTTCTCAAGAATGGTGACATTCAATACATGGAAAAGAAAGTAAATACAGTGCCCATCCTAATCAAGACAATTCCAGGAGCTCTCCTACAGTGATGTACACATATGCATATAGCAACAATTAAAGAAAAAAAAGAAGTCACAAATTTGAAAGAAAGACAGGAGGTATATGTGGAAGTGTATGATGGGAGGAATGGGAAGGGGAAAATGATATAAGTATAATCTCAAAAACAAAAATAATTATGAAAACTGATCGGCTGAAATCTGTGTTGAGGCTTTTCAATCTTTTGTTGAGTTCCTTACTCTTGCCAGTGCATTCCTCTTTTTATTTTTTTTTTCCATGAGGTGAAATTGTACTGTGTTAATCATACAATGAGAATATTACTTATGGTAGGTATTTCTGGAAGTGATCCAAATGAACAGAAAATGAAATAGATATTTGGAGTCAGATTATCTGACACTTAGATGTCATTAGAAATTCAATTAATAATTATGAGTAGAAATAGTTCCTTTTGTAGGTCTGTAGCAAAATTATTGAATCTCATGTTTGTGGGAAAGGAGATGAATTACTAGTACGTGGAAATATTCTAGCTAGCATGATATATCAAGAGTTTGTTGGAAATGGCAAATTAATTGTATATTAACAATGTGGGATTGGATTGCTGTTTCTCAGCTCAAATAATGTTTTAGAATGATGTAACTAAAGGCTGAGAGGCATTAATAGATATCTTAAAGCTTTTAATTCTTTCCATTACAGGATGTGAAGCCAACTGTGTAGAGGATAAACTCAAGGAAGCAGAGCAACAAAGAATATCTAGGATAAAAGAAAGAAGTTTCAGTTAGGGAATGATTTAGTTCTATAAAATTTGCCAGAAGTACATGTGTTGATATAACTCAGGATTATGAATCCTGAAATGTTCAAGAAACTTCTGAGCATATAGAAGTGATTCAATATGCCATTTTCTTGGTTGGTGTCCTCAATTCATTGCCAATATTGCCTCTGTAAGACAGTATGTAAGTTGTTCTATAACTTGCTCATTTTTTAATGTTAAGACATTGTCTGTACATTCATCTTATCCATAGCATTCAATCTGCTACTTTCCTAGCTAGATCACATTTTAAAACCTTTCTGCTCTTACTGTTGTCCCCAATTCTCACTTTAAACCTGGTTTAAGGCAGATGGCAAGACCATATCTTGCTCTGAGTGCTTTTCTTTCTTAAAATTCCTCTGACAAACTAATTATTTTGTCACATTGAAAGTCAAGATCCCACAATTTCCCAAGTCATTCACTACACATGAGTACATTTAAGGCTGAAATGCAATTGGCATGGCCTCTATCCAATTCCCAATGAATTCTACATTCTAATCTCAAACTCGAGAACAGTTGTGATTCTACTGATATTCTGGCTTTCTGAATCTCCACAATAATTTCAAACAAACTTTTCTTATAGCATTCTAGGACTTCTCTAGGCCACTTGCCCCAACTTTTCATAGTTTATCTTGTAAACAAACAATTTCCCAAAGCCTAAAAAGTCAATAGTTAGATTTAAACACTGCAGATAAAGCCTCTAATAACCTAATATCATTTTTCTATTTTTATATAGAAAATATATAAAAATTTATATATATTTCTTTTTTTATTGGTGTGATGATTTAGGAAGAACTGCATTGTTTGGGCTCATAGTTTTGGAAGTATGATATATCAAGAGTTTAGTCTCAGTTCATAACCTGACATCCAGGAAGTAGAGAGAGAAGAGAACTAGATAATCTTATTATAACTACAGAATTTTGTTCCCAAGGATATACTTTCTCCAAGTAAGTCTACTTTCTAAAGTTTCAGTAATGCCTCGACATAATGCCCAGATGTGGGTACCAAGCCCTCAATATGAGTCTTTTCTTCCTTCCTTCCTTCCTTCCTTCCTTCCTTCCTTCCTTCCTTCCTTCCTTCCTTCCTTCCTTTCTTTCTTTCTTTCTTTCTCTCTTTCTTTTTTTTAGTGAGCACTTAAAATTATTTTGCTCTTCTCTCTTTTGAGTTATCTAGAACTTCTGTCTCCAACATTGCAAAGTGACGAGAGGCAGCAGATACACTGTTTTCATTCATTTTCAGAGTAAAGGTTAAACTATTGTATTTATTCATAATTGGGAGCATGTACAGCAGGAATTTTTTTATTAGAATAAGTTGTTCAGACTATGTTATAATATATAAAAATATTTGGGTTTGAAAAATGGAATACTAGGCAAACAGACCAAATGGAAAATCCAAACATTTTCTCATCAAAGTATGTGAAACAAGTCAGTAGAGTGAGTATACAAGGCAGAGGACTTAGCTTTACAGACAAGATTCTCCCTGAATGGGAGTCCAATGGATGGTAACTAATAAGACAACTTCACATGACCTAATCTTATAGACACTGAACTGTCTTATTCAGTACAGCTTTTCTTCCTCCATCCCAAGATAACAGACAAATGATGGCAAAATTGGTTGTACCAATTCTCACACTAGATCCCTGGGCTAATTGCAGTCATATTTTTATCTTTTTTATTTTTTGAGATTATAAAATAATTACATTGTTTTACCTCTTCCCTCCCTCTCTCTGTACCTTCACATATACGCTTCCTGTGCTATAAAAAATTCATGGTTTTGTACAGTCTCTCCTCAATCACTTCAATAAGTCTCCTAGAACTCGACCCAGTGCTTGGCTATGGATCTCTGCATGTGTTTTCATCAGTTACTAGATGAAGGTTCTATGATGATAATTAGGGTAGTCACCAATCTGATTACAGGGGAAGACCAGTTCAGGCACCCTCTCCACTATTGCTAGGAGTCTTAGTTGGTGTCTTCCTTATGGATTTCTGGGAGTTTCCCTGGCATCAGGTTTCTCCCTAACCCTGAAATGCCCTCCCATCAAGACATCTCTTTTATTGCTCTCCCCATATGTCTTGCCCCCAACCTACCAAACTAGATCTTTCATGCTCCCTTACTCCCCCACACCCTTTTTTATCCAGGAAATCTCTTCTATTTACCCTTTCCAGGGAAATCTGTGCATCCCCCTTTGGGCCCTCTTTGTTACCTAGCATCTCTGGGGCTGTGAATTGTAGCCTGGTTATCCTTTACTTTACACCTAATACCCACTTATGAGTGAGTACATACCATGTTTGTCTTTCTGAGTCTGATGACAGGGGAACCCACAGATACAGCTGACCTTAGCTTGTGGGAGCTCACTGACTCTGGACCAACAGCTAAGGAGCCTGCATGGGCTGACCTAGACCATCTGCATGTGTTTGACAATTGTGTAGCTTGGTCTGTTTGTGGGACTCCCAGTAGTGGGATCAGGACCTGTGCCTGGCACTTGAGCTGGCTTTTGGGAACCTATTCCCCATGCTGGGTGGCCTTGCCCAGCCTTAATGCAAGGGAGGAATTTGGCCCTTCCTCAATTTGTTGTGCCATGCCTTATTGACATCCTTGGAGACTAGCCCCTTTCTGAACAGCGATGGAGAAGTGGATGGGGAGAATTGATGGGAGGTGGGGCAGGGAACAAAAGAGGAAGGAGGGAAAACTGGTTGATATGTAAAATAAATGAACAATTTTAATTAATAAAAATATTTTTCATTAATTGTTGTTACAGACACACAGACCACACATATACATATATTCCTGAATTATATATTCATAATTATATTACACATATAGAATATAAACACACACCTATACATATATGCATACATGTATATTTTTTCAGGGCTGACCATTTGGTATAGGATAAACGATTGGTGTGGTTTTCCCATTTTCAGCATTCCTTAGTTATCTGTGGCTCTTTGTGTAGGTTTGAGGCCTTGTGGACTTTCCTCCATCCACTTTAGCATGTCTCATGTTGTCCTTGTTCAGCTCATATTTAGGGAGCCACGCTGGCGACACTTTAGGGGTATAGCTTCTGACATATCTAGAAGACATAACTCACAGCAAACAACATGTTACTCTGACTCTTAAAGATTCCTGCACCATCCTCCACCAAGTCCCCCGAGACTTAGGTACAGGAGTTGTAGTGTAGACACATTCCTTGGGACTGAGCTCCACAGCACTGCATTTTGATCGGTTGTGTTTTTCTTTAATGGTTTCTGTCTGTGACAAAGAGACGTTTCCTTGATGAAAGGTAAGGATGACAATTATCTGTAGATGTAAGGACAAATGTTCAGAATGTAGTTAGAAATTGTGTTGGTTTAGTAAAATGGCAGTGGTGTGTTCTCCTCTCATGTCCATAAGTTCACTAGCCCTGGCTAGTTAGAGAAGACATTTCATTTATAATTCACAACACTGTCATTACTGAATTCTTCTTTAATAACAAAAAAAGTACCCATATTGTGAAGTGTATATTGTTAATTTGAAAAGTAAAAGTAGGGGTATATTTTGAAACGGGATAAGCGAAAAATACGAGTAACCATTGGAAACTGCCTAATTTAATTTCAATAAACATTGTACTTGTTTTTGAAAAGGTGTATGTTTTCATAATCATGTAGGAAAGCTTGATTGATTATATAATATGCTTTGGTTATGATTTGAATCCTAATTTTGTAGCTTGTGGTGTTAACTGTCAAAGAACCTTGTGCTTTTGATTTTACTCTGATGTTCTCCATTGATTTGATACATTCAACTGCACACTGCATTACTTTGATCTTTTGCTGTTTCCCTTGGCAACAGTCAAACAGAACTAACCAGATAATCTCCAAATTATAATCACATCTTGTCAGGTTTTCTAATAAGTTATTTGATAAAATACCAAGAGAATTGTGGAAAATATTGAAAATTAATCCAATGCTTTTGTGATAAAATACAAAAAAAAAATAATTTCATAATCAGAATGTTAATTGGGTCACTAAGAAAATGACATTTTCTTTTAAATGAAAACCATTTAAGGATTGAATGACAACTTTGTGATCATCAAAAAGGATTTATGTTAGATCTTCAGTATAATCTAAACCAGTATGAAAAGAGTTCTATTATTTGAGAACAGATTATAGTGGTCAATTACTGTGGATATCACTCTATATAAATAAAACACTGATGGCCAGTGACCAGGCAGGAAGTATAGGCGGGACAAAGAGAGAGGAGAATTGGGGAAACAGGAAGAAGGAGGGAGAGACACTGCAGCCATGGCCAGGACAAGCAGCATGTAAAGACGCCGGTAAGCCACCAGCCATGTGGCAAGGTATAGATTTATAAAAATGGGTTAATTTAAGATATAAGAGCAGTTAGCAAGAAGCCTGCCACGGCCATCCAGTTTGTATGCAATATAAGTCTCTGTGTTTACTTGGTTGGGTCTGAGCGGCTGTGGGACTGGCGGGTGACAAAGATTTGTCCTGACTGTGGGCAAGGCAGGAAAACTCTAGCTACAGTCAATGTTTATGGGAACAGTATATATGGACCCTAAAATTTTGATTTTTCTCAAGTAGAGAAAATGTATACTCACAAAAGTAGGTTGTTTTTTTTTTTTGCTTTTTTTTTTTTAACAAAGTCAATGTTTTGATAAGGAAGCAAAAGATGACACTGTACTCATTTCGAATGTGGAAAGTACAGCTCACAAAATTTAAATCACCCTGAATCCACAAAATCTGATTTATATTCCAAATTTGCCTCCTAGGTATCATTCCCTAGTCCATTACAGTAAGTGAAAAAGTAGACTGAAACTTAATTGTTAGAAATTTCCCTGTTATTTACACAATTCAACTTGCTTGTCCCCAGTACTTTTATGAAGTATCTCTATTTCTTCTTATGATAAATAAACTGACATGTCAGAGAAAAATTTGAGTTTAAGTTCTTTACAGTTTTTCAATAGAAAGTCAAAGAATCAAAGCAGGAGTGTGTTATAATCTAAGCAACTGATCTTCCCCATGTTGTCGGTATAACCCTTCTGTTTCTCACACTAAACACAAGAAGTGTTTAAGGGACAGTGGTGTGCACTACAGTCCTCATCTTTGCAGGAGATTACAAAATATTTTATTGAAAACTGACAGACGCTTCAAAAGAAAGTTGCCTCCACTTTCTTGTTTTCTCAGATAGAGAGGCTTACCAAGAAGAAACAATAGGAAGGACACTGCACCTACCTGTGGTAGGCATCAGGAGAACCCAGAAAAAGTAAAAATGGAATGCAAAGAACCTTCAGAGACCCACTGGTTTGACAGAGCAGCCGAAAATTAGTGCAGCTTGAATAGTTAGAATTCAGGTATTAGACAAGCCCATGAAAATCAGTGTTAGGTTTTCAAATTTTGATCTTCTGGTGATAAAAAGACCATTGAGCCAGGCGGTGGTGGTGCATGACTTTAATCCCAGCACTAAGGAGGCAGAGCCAGGTGGATCTCTGTAAGTTCAAGGCCAGCCTGGGCTACAGAGTGAGTTCCAGGAAAGGTGTAAAGCTACGGAGAAACCCTGTCTCAGAAAAACAAAACAAACAAACAAAAAGACCATTGAAATGTTTCAAAGAGAAGGATGGTAAAGCAGTAATTCATATGAGGCATTTTGATCCTGTTCATTCCATGCCCCTTACTTGTTCTCTCTATTTCTGCTGAGTCCCATTCGCTTCCAAATTACTCTTCCTCTACTTTCTTGTCTCAATTTTAATAATGACTCAGGGAATTTCATTAGGGTGGCTTGTATCAACGTGTGTGGGACTTTATGTACAGCAGCAGGGGCACCTTATCATTGGCAACAACATTAAAGAAAGTGTCTCTTCCTCCCCATTAAGTGCCTACAAATCCTCAGGGAGAAATGTAGTTTTGTGAGTTCCTCCTTGCTTTCAATCATCATATATGCTAATAAAAATACTTAAAAATTATAAATAAAGAATTATGACTAATCAGAAAAAAAAGAGTAGGAAATAATTAGCATGCAAAGTTTATTACCAAATTTTAAAAATGTTACTTTTAAAAATATGTTAAAAAGAGGCTAAGAAGGAAGAGGAAAAAATGAGAAAAACCACTAAAATATTTAATAACACAAACAAGAGATTGTAATCAGGATTGACAGCATAGTTGTAGATCAAATGAGATGTAGTCAACACCATTTATGAAGCATTAGATGTGTCAGAGAAAAAGAAAACCAAGAATGGTTTCAAGTTTGTTTGTCTCTTATGATTTACAAAAAATAAATAAATAAAAATTGCTAGGAGCTGAAACTTAGGAATGAAGCAGAGGAGTGCTGGAGAGCTGACAGTTTTATTTTGCATTTATGTGCTAAGTCCAGACTCTCAGTATAATATCTAGTTCTATAATACTAAAACTAGACAATTAAGTTAAAATGAAAACTGTGAAGCAAGAGCCTTGTGGGAGTTCTTGTTTAGGTCATGAACTCAGACACTTTTCTTGTGTGTGTCATTGATTAATTATCTGGCTAATTTTACATTGCCAGCAGCTCCGTACATCTTTGATTTAGTACTTACTTTATATTTATTTACATCAACAGTTCTACACTCAGCCTAAAATCAAGATTCAGAATATTACATCCATGGAACTTGTTTTTCCCAAATAGATTCCCCTCAATTCCAGGTTTCAGAGTTAGAGTTGTGAAGTTCTTATTTTGATAGTATTTTTAACTGTTGAATATTGCATACATTCTTACATTTTATATCCATTCATTACTACTTCACTATAACTTCCCATAGTTGTCATATACCACATTTTTCTGCCCATGTCATGCCCTTCATTTTCAAACACTTGTTGTTATTAATAGGCTTTCAAGTCCTACTGCTGTTGCCCATATGCACAGTGATGTGTGACTATCCACTGGAAAACAAATGACCTGCCCACAGTCATAGTTACACACACACACACACACACACACACACACACACACACACACACACACACACAAATGATTCATCTTCCCTCAGAGGAAAGCCATGTCAACAGTTCCTTCAGAAAGTAGGGGTCATCAAAGGCTCCTGTCCCATCCAAGCTGGGATTTTAAATGGGTCCATCTTATGCAGTTATGATGTAAGTGACCACAACTATGGTGAGTTGGTGCTTACAACAACCATGCCATGTCCAGAAGTCAAGATTTCACAGCTCTCTTCCCCACCCGGTGGCTTCTATAGTCTTTCTTTCTTTACTTTCATAAAGTTCCCTGATGGGAGGTGTGGCCTATCCATAGCTGAGCTCAGTTATTTATACCAACACTTTGATCATTTAATGAGTCTCAGTATTGACTAATATACACTGCAAAAGGAAGCTTCTCTGACAAGAGTTGAATGAAGCACAGATATATGGGTACAAACATAAAGATTTAGAGGACAGTTTAATGTCATGACCATTTAACAAAACAACAATAGTAGGTTTGCCCATAAGGCCTATGACACTCCACTCACAGGCTTTTGATCAGTTTAGCAATACATGTAGAAATCCTTTCCTTGGAGCAGTCCTCATATCCAAGCAAGAAATGGTTGGTTATCCCCATAACCTTAATGCCACTATTGCATCAGTGGGTACACCATGGATACAGATCAGTGTTGTAACATCCCAGGTCAAATTCTGGGTAAGACTATTGAGTATGATTCTAACCCTGCAGCCTATCTAATGTCTTCTGATATTCTCTCTGCTAGCTATAAGGGACAGAATTTCATGATCAATTCTAGTTTGTTTTCTCTATGCTTTGCAACCCTGGTGAGGATTATCTACAGCAACTGTGTATTACCACCTAATGATGATGCACAACCAAGACTCATGACAATATCTGATTTTTTTTGGAGGGGTTGTTTCTATGGCTTCCCTGATCAATAAGTTTTAGGGAGGTCTTCCATTCCTGGCACTGAAACCTTCATTTGTTAACCCACGTCATGTGGGAGTGGCATTGTCCACTTATGCAGGCTACTTCTGTTCAAACTTAATATGTATATTGATTACTTTAATTAGTAATAATTAAACTAATTATTAGTTAATATTAGGAACTGGTAGATGTCTATGAGGCTCTTGACCGAACCCTTAGTTAACTTTAACCATCTTTTCTCTTCTCCTCTTCTCAATCCTTCTAGCCCCACTTAAACTCCATATATATCCACTTCTTCCAAGTCACCTGTGGATTCCTATCCATTGTAATTTACTTGTTTTCTAGTGTTGAAAACTCACAGATTTCAATATAGCTTTTTTATGCATCCTTCATTTTTTCATACTAAATTTTTGAAAATTAGAATGAGAATATGTTAGATTCAAGTTTTATTTGAGGCAAGGGAGCTAAGAAGTCACAGAGTGCTAGAAACATGGATAAGCAGGTTAAGTGCTTACCTTGAAAGCTTGAGGACAAGTTGGATCCCCAGGGCCCATATAAAACCTGACACAATAAGAAATATCTGTAATCCCAGTATTCCTAAAGTATAGTGTAAAGCAGAGATAGAGGAATCTCTGAAAGCTGACAGGAAATCAGTCCTACTGTATGCAGTAGTAAACAACAAAGAGACACTGTCTCAATGTGGAAAGGAAGAATTAACATCCTAGGTTGTTCTTTGACCTCAACATGTGTGCTATGGCAATGTGACCCCATCTCAAATACTTTCGTTACCCAGTCCTCACTCCAGACACACACAAGCGTATACTACATTATGTTTATATATGTATATGCCCATGCAACATTAAAAAAAAGAAAACATATAGTAGGTAGAATAAATTCCTGAAGAACTGCATTCTATGATCAAATACTCAAACCCTAGACAATCTAGATGATCCCATCTTTATCATCAGACTGTTAAAGTTTGAGAGAGGATGGGAAATAGGAAACCTAGAGTGGCTGCATGTGAAGATGACTTGAGTTGTGATTTACCTAAAAGATGCAGGCAGAGGGCCAGACTGAAGAATTGTATGCTGACTCTTGAATTTGAAAAGGAATAGGAACAAATTCTCCCTTAGACTATTGAGAAATGAATGTCACATTCTTTAACCTTGACTTGAGTCCAGAATATTTATTTTGGACTTCTAAGCTATAAAGCTGAAATGTAATAAAATGTATGTGTTTTTAAATAATGAAATTTACAGCACTTTATTTTAATGACAAAAATAGCACAATAGCATAGAGTTGAGTTTTAAAAGTAAAAAATAAATGGGAGATACTTTATATGCCAAAAATGTGCTATAAAACTATGGTTTTATACAACTGAGAGAGCTGTAGTGTATGCACCACAAACATGTTTTGGAGGTGGTTCACTGATATAAGAATTTAAATTGTATAAGGCTTAGAGAATAATTATGCAGCGACAGGGACAAGTAACAGCCAAGAATAGAGTAAGATGGCAAAAGCAGATGGAGAATGAATATCAAAAAATGCCAAGCTCTAAGTGTCAGGTGGAGGAGAAGGAGCCAGAAGAATAGACTAACAAAGATTTGGAAATAGAAGACTCAGTCATTTAAGGTGCTGTGAAATGTAAGGGGGAACGGGGAGAAACAACGATATAAAACAGGAATATTTGCTAATTTTTAAAACAAAGACAACATAAAATAAATGCACAGATACTGACCATGGTGGCCATGCTGCTGAATGGTAATAGATGAGGAAATGGGTTAATGAATATAACAGATAAAAGCAAATACAGGCACAGCAGGAGAAATATTTGCATAGAGTATCTATGGTAGTTAATCTTGTTTGTCAACTTGACTATGTTGAAAAATGCCTAGAAGATTAGTAAAGTATATTTCTGGGTGTGCTAGGAGATAATTTCCAGAGACTGCTGTCTTGTGGGACTTCAATGAGGCAAGGCTGCGTGTATCCTGAATGTGGGCAGCACTGTACAACAGGCCAGAGTTCCAGACTGAAGGAAAATGGAAGCAAGACTGTGCATGTTGCTTAGAAGTTATTTGTGAGTCCTGATCCAGGATCCCAGGCTCTTGTTCCACCACAATATTCTGACTCACCATGCATAGGCATCACAACATTCGAGCCATTCGGCTCCGTAGACTCAAACTGCTGCCAACATGAAGAGTTAAGGGCCCCTGTTTAATCCACTTATATCAGGTATTTTCTCAAAATGACAGAAACTTGGCTAATAACCGTAAGTATATGAATTTTTTAAGTGCTCATAGGTACGCTTTTGTAAAAAGTCCTTAGTATAGTGCCGGGCAGTGGTGACACACGCCTTTAATCTCAGCACTCGGGAGCAGAGCCAGGCTGATCTCTGTGAAGTTCCAGGTCTTCCTGGGCTTCAGAGCAAGATCCAAACATGCACCAAAACTACACAGAGAAATGTCTCTTAAAAAAAAAAAAACTTAGTATAGTAGCTTCATTAGGTGGCAGAGGTGAGGAGTGGGGATGAGAACATAGGGAAATGGAAGGGTTGAGCTGGAACAGGGACAGAGTGGGAGGGCAGGGAGGAAGATACCATGATAGATGAGGATATCATGGGAATAGGAAGAGGCAGGGTACTGGGGAGGCTCTCAGGAATCCACAAGGATGACCCCACCTTGGACTGCTGGCAGTGGTCCAGAGGGTGCCTGGACTGGTCTACTCTGATGACTGGTCTAGGGAATACAATAACTGTCATCATAGAGCTTTTGTCCAGTGACTGATGGAGACAGATGCAGCAGAGATCCACAGTCAGGAACCAGGCTGAGCTCCGTGAATCCAATCGATGAGACAAGGGGACATCAAGATCATGATGGGAAGACATGCAGAGATGACTGGCCACACTAGTGGAAACCCATAAACTGTGGACTGGTGGCTGTAGAGACCCCATGGACTGGACTAGGCCCTCTGGATACAGAAGACGATTGTTTGACTCGAACTGTTTGGGAGGCACCCAGGCAGGGGGATCAGGATCTGTCCCTGGAACATGGGCAGGCTTTTGGGAATCAGGTGCCTGTGGTGCAGTGGGAAGGGGCTTGGACCCGCCTAGGCTCAGTGTGATGGGCTCTGCTGACTCCCTATGGGAGACCTTGATTTGGAAGATATAGGGTATGGGGTGGCTTGGGAGAGAGGGCTCGGGGTGGGAGGAGGGAGGAGTGGGATCTGTGGGTAGCATGTAGAGTGAATAGAAAATTTCCTAATAAAGAAAAATGAAAAAAGAATATGCAGCTGAAATCATTTTTTATAATTGATATACTGCTATGGAAAATGGATGTGACAATATATTATCCACAACATGAGGTAATTCACTAGCAATGAGTAAAAACTTAAGTATTACTGAATTGTGAAACTAGGGGAATCTTCAGGATGAATATCTGCCTTTCCACCAGGTCTCCACTATAAACCCACTGTTGAAGTCCCTGTAATGTTTCTATATTGTGACTCATACACTCCACGATAAAAGGCTTCTCTGAGAAACTTAGGTACAGGGCTGGAGAGATGGCTCAGCCATTAAAGGCCAGGCTCACAACCAAAAATATAAGAAACATAGGTACAGAGATTTTTCATGGAGTGAGTGGACTCTGAAAGGTAAAAAAAAACAGAACTGCAGTTCATCACATTGATGTGTATACAAGGCCAAAATAGTCCAGATGTCTAAATACGGTACAGATGGGCAGGAAAATCATTTGGCTGTGGGTTTCTTGTAAACATAAGAGAGAGCAGTACAGAAAGCTAACTTTTTAAGGCAGTACTCTTCCAGTTGGGGAAATATACAAGGCTGGCTGCGAGTCACAGCCCCCCTAACTGCCATCAGCACCATTGGCATCTGGAGAGAGGTGCAGCCCCAGTGCTCACGACAGAGCTGCAGCCAGGAGCAGCTGTCAGAACCTGAAGCCACAAGCCAACTGTGTTCTATGACCTAGATAAGGGCCTGGACAGTATTTCCCTCTCTTTCTTCATCAAAGTTACTGTGCTTCTTGTGTGCAAACTTCAGATATGGACCATAACAAACAGCACAACCAGTAGTATTAGGCAGAAAAGAAAAACAGTAAGAGAAAAAGGTGTCTTCATTGACTGTCACATGGAGATGTCCATCTCATTCAGCTGGGAGAACAGAAGAAAGTTATTGAAAGATGCGGTGATAAGAAAACTTCCAAAGTTTGAAGACTTGGTTAGATGCCTTGCGATTTAAAACATCTTTTGTATTAAAAGGGTTATATAAAATTTCAGCACTGTGAATTTTAAGTCATTTAAATTAAATAAGAAAAGAAGTTAAGTATCCAAATGTACTTTCTCTGGCTATTTGCCCAGGTAATTACTGTAAATAAAAGTAATTTCAGCCTGGGGGGAATGGTTCAATGTGTAACCTGCTTGTTACATAAACATAACAACCTGAGTTCTGTTGGGGAAATATTTATTTTCACTGTGAAGATGTGCCCCTGTGATTAGTTTAATGAAGAGCTGAATGTCCAGTTGTTAAGCAGGAGAGGATAGGCAGATTTCTGGAGAGAGACAGGAAGAGAAAGAATCTAAGTGTACAGATTCAGCCAGCCAACTTGGAGTAAAAGAGAACCAAGTCATTTGGCAGAAAGTAGATTAAAAATATGGCTTAATTAAGTTATAAGAGCTAGTAGGAGAAAAGCCTAAGCTAAGTCCAAGCTTTCATAACAAATAAAGTTTCTGAGTCATTATTTTGGAGCTGGCAATCCAAAGACAGTCCAACAAGAAAGCATGCTACAGAGTTTCTTGAGATGATGGAACCAGAAAACCCAGTCGTAGTAGCATACACCAGTAATCCTTGCACTCATATGGTGAGATCGGGAGCAGAAGCAGGGTAAACAGGTCAACCAGCCTGGTGTACTTTATGAAAGAGAAGACCTTACCTCAGACACGTGTAATGTCAGAGTGAACAACAAAGATTGTCTGACTTCCCCAGGTACTTCACACATGCTTGCCTCACACAGAAATACACACACACACACACACACACACACACACACACACACACACACACACGGAGATTAAATAGAACTGATTTTTATTAAAAAATACATCTGTGTTAGAATCCAAGTTTCCTTTTTTCTGATATTTGTTAAGTTTCAAAGCACATAGGATGTAAATGTAGCTCACTTTCACTTCTTATCAGTATATTAGAAGTTTAAAAATGACCAGACACTGCCAGGGAGCCCCTTAAGCAGACCAAAATCACAACTGTCTTGCTTATGCAGAGGGCCTACTCCAGTCCTGTGGAGACTCCACAGCTGTTGGGCTAAAGTTTATGAGTTCCCGCTAGCTTGGTTTGGTTGTCTCTGTAGTTTCAGGATCTATCCCTGGTGCATGAACTGGCTTTTTGGAGTCCATTACCTATGGTGGGACACCTTGCACAGCCTTGATGCAGGGGGAGGGGCTTGGACCTGCCTCAAATGAATGCTTTGCTGATTTCCCATGGGAGGCTTTACCTTTTCGAAGAAGGGAATAGGGGGTGGGTTGTGAGGAAGGATGGATGGGGAGAGTGGGAGGGGAGAAGAGAGGGAATCTTCAGTTGGTACATAAAATGAAAAAAATCTTAATAAAGAAATAAAAGCTAGACACATGAAACATTAGTTTTCTAATCAACATAAGCACAATGACTACAGTCAGATAGAGTTTTCACTGTCCTTCACGTCAAGAATATAGCAAGAGTTCTTCCAGGAGAAATGTCAAAATCTGACTAAGATCATTCTCTTGTTTTTACAAATTTGTCTCGTCAGTCATACTTTTTTGTTTGTTTCTGTGCTCCGAGAATGTGCAAGTTTTAGTCGTGTATTTCCATGTTTATCACATTCGCTACTGAAACCATTATCTTGTGTCAGATAATGGAGACATTTGCTTTCACATTAGACAATTAGAAAAAAATAGAAACAAGATGATTCTTTTTCATTTCATTTGTTTCAAACTGTGAATCTTTGTGCTAAGCTTTGAAAGATGACAAATGTAATACAGGCTGAAAATATAGGAGAGATACTTCATGTTTCAAGGATGAGTTGATATTTGTAGATAATCTGTCAGTCTTCTTTCTATGGCCTAAATAGACCTCTGAAGATGGTCCAGCGTCTCTAATATCCATGTTTTCTTCTCAGTTAAATGCAGGTGTCTTTCTTATTCTGTAGAATGGTTATGATATTGTTTGTTAATAATGTTTTGAATAATATTAACATTAGATTTGCATATATTCATGCACCTAAGAGAAGCTCAAACCTTCTAAAATAAAAGGAAATAAAGAAAACCTCCACAGTTCCAATTTTACTGTAATGTTTTTCTTCTTTAAGTATTTTATGGTTGTTTAACATTGGGGATCTTGTGGGACTCCTAACAATGGGAGTATGGGTGTCTCTAACTCTTTTGCCTGCTCTTGGGACCCTTTCCTCCCACTGTGTTGCCTCATCTAGCCTTGATATGAGGATTTCTGCCTATCTTACTGCACCCTGTTACGCTGTGTTTGATTGATATCCCTGGGAGGCCTCCCTTTTTCTGAGGAGGGTAGAGGGAGACTTGAGGGAGTAGAAGAAGGGGAAACTGAGGTCAGGATGTATTGTATGAGATAAGAATAAATAAAAAGAGAGAGAAAATCATATATACCAGGACAGGATATTTACACAAATTACTTACTTAGCTGTCTATCATATGTTTTCTAAGGATGCTAGCTATACAATACATAGTGATAGTACTTTTATCATTTATAAAATATACTTAGGGGCTGAAGACATGGCTGAGTAGTTTAGAGTGCTTTCTACTTGTAGCTGGAGTTTTCTCCAGTCCTGCTGGGTGCAGCCACTAAGACCTAAATAAACACACAGAAGCTTATAGTATTTAAACTGTTTGGCCTAATGGCTCAGGCTTCTTACTATCTAGTTATCTTAAATTAACCTATTTCTATTAATCTATAAGTTGCCACGTGGCTTATGGCTTACCAGTACTTTACATCTTACCTCTCATGGCGGCTGTGGCTGGCAGCGTCTCCTAACTCAGCCTTCCTGTTCCCCGAATTGTCCTCTCTGTCCTGCCTATACTTCCTGCCTGGCTACTGGCCAATCAGCACTTTATTTATTAACCAATCAGAGCAACACATTCACAGCATACAGATATCCACAGTGCCTGCCCTACAAAAAGACTTGAGTTTTGTTATCAGCACCCATATTATGAGGATAACTACCACCTATAACTCTAATCTCTTCAGGCACCCATTCACATACATAAACCCACAGGCACACACACACACACACACACACACACACACACACACACACGTACACACAGAGATGAAAATATTAAAAGTGAATCTTAAAATAAAGTCTATATTCGATGTTGTTCTAGTGGACTGTGCATAGGAACATTCATATAAAGAGGCAGCAAAAATCCAACATCTGAAGTTTCCCTTTCTCAGGTTGATTTTCAAGTGTCAGAGCAGATAATTTTCCACTTTTACTTAAAAATAAAAGAAGCTGTCATACTAGTTTTAGTCATTTCTAACTGTATATGATATATTATACAGAATCTGGGGAAACAGGAATAAACAGGAAGGGCAAGCATTTAAAAGTACTACTATACTTTATTTTAGAATTGGGCTTTGAACCCAGCACTCTGGGTGGGCTAGGTATGCCCTTTAATTCTGAACACACACTGAGGCACTGGGTCTTTGAGACATCCTCATTTAGTAAC
Source organism: Peromyscus leucopus (assembly GCF_004664715.2). Taxonomy (NCBI): domain Eukaryota; kingdom Metazoa; phylum Chordata; class Mammalia; order Rodentia; family Cricetidae; genus Peromyscus; species Peromyscus leucopus. Next base: position 70,384,002 of record NC_051071.1, on the reverse strand, counting down.
CCAGGCTGGCCTTGAACTCATGATCCTCCTTCCTTTACCACCCAAATACTGGGATTTCAGGCATGTATACCTGTAAACAATATGTGAGATAAAGATTACATAATTTTTTTCTCCTTTTTGATGTGCTAGTTATTGAAGCCATTGTCTTACACATGTGAGGCAAACATTCTTCATGTACTACAATCCCAGAATCATGATTATATACCTCACATTTTAAAATTTCATGTAATTCATTTATCTTAATGTAGATTATAGGGTAATGTTTATAACCAACCTTGAAAATGCATCAAAAACTGAGCTACAAATTCTATAATATACATTTTAAAATTTATACCTCAGAGCCGGGCGGTGGTGGCACACGCCTTTAATCCCAACACTCGAGAGGGAGAGGCAGGCAGATCTCTGTGAGTTCGAGGCCAGCCTGGGCTACCAAGTGAGTTCCAGGAAAGGCACAAAGCTACATGGAGAAACCCTGTCTTGAAAAACAAAAAACAAACAAACAAAAAATTTGTACCTCAGTTAAAGACTTTGGAATTTATTATTTCCATAACATCTACTTTCCATCAATATTAAGAATATTCATATATCCAGTTCCTAAAATAAATGTATACTTTATTAAGCCTTGTAACTTTAAAAAGTATAATTATGACACTCCTATATAAACATAAATCACTGAGGAATGGGGTTTTGTAGTAGTGATTTCAAAACCAGAAGTATCAGCAAGTTCTTAGCTATGCTCCCTACCAAAACCAAAAAGTAGAACAAAATATTTAGAAAAATTAGACCTGGTATACATTAAGCAAAATGTCTTTGAATTAATTAAGATAACAGAAAATGATAATAAAGAAAAAATATGTAATGGGGCATTCAGATGAGAAGATGTGACCTTTAGTGGAGCTCTCACCTCTTTTGTTCGGTGAGTCTCCCTTTTGTGTAGCAAAGACAGACAGAAACGAATACAGGAAACCAGCCTCTGTGCATGAAAGTCTTGTCCCCAAACTTCTCTCTTCTGCTAGTCACAAGACATTAAATAAATTCAAGATGAGAGACAAATATTTGATTTTATATGAATAACAAAGTTAGAGAAAAAAAGAGAGAGACACAAGACACCATGATGTTCAGAAAGTGCAAGGGAGCTAGGAAATACACAGTTTTTTATGACATATGGGAAAGAATCTTGGTGATTTAAGCCTTTCTTTAGTTTCTAGCAGGCTTATGCTAACCTTTTTTTCCCTGTCACCACTAACAGAATATTTAATATTTAAATCCGTGCATAATATTCTATTTGTCAGCAAGTCTGTGAAAATGAAACACCACCGTGACCTTTATCCTCCACAGGCTGGGTTACATGTGTTGGAGTCACAACCCACACTCGTCCAGTGGCCTAGAGTAAGAGGAAATCAGCAATAAATCTGAAGTGTACAATGTTTACAGACATTTTACAAGTGTGTCTTTGATTCAGAAGGGTTTGATTTAGTGAAGATTGCAAGGTATTGTTTTTTGCTTGTTCCGTCTTGAGGATCATTTTCAAAACTTCTGTGTTCTTGTAAAATTCTTTCGATCATTGTTTAAAAAGCAATTTCTTGAAGACAGAGAGTGTGTCTTAGGTTTGCTTTTTCACACAATGGTTTGATTATCCTGAATGTGTTTGTAAAGGACTTTCATGGTTGACATTTATGAGAAGATTTATCCTTTGATCTCTAAAACCCACACAATATAGCTCTTTCTATGAGAAATGGGATTTTGTATAACACGGCAGCACTTACATTGCTACCCAGAATTGTATAACATTTATTAATTTGATACTGAAGACCTTATATGTAGCATTTAGACATGAAAATGTCACTTATAAAAATATATAGGGCAGGATTATATATACACACATATATGCACATATATCAACTTAACATAGTAAATATGCTAAAATTAACTATATTGAAGATTATATAACAGTACAAAGATTCAGGTTTAGTCCTTATTTGTACATTATTGAAAAAGTTCTGAATGCCTGACTTGGTGGAAACTTTAGATCAAACATTCATTGCTACTATCTAAGAATATAGTAAAGTAAATGACAGTTTAAAATTCAAATTGTTTTGATTCTTTGTTTACCTTTCGTTTTAAAGTAATTTTAAATTTTTAAAGAGAAATTATTTGTCAAATTTACAGTATGACCTTGAGATAACTTTCACTATAGTCCATCTTATACAACTATAGCACTATTATTACAAGAAAGAAATTAATATTGACACACCACCACTAACTAAAGACAGTTTAGATTTTGCAATCTTAGAACTAATATGTACAATATTCTACTCCAGAACTGACCCCAGGATTCCACATTGTACATATCACATCTCCTTATTTGTCTCCATTTTGCCATGGTTTATCAATTTATTGTATTTCATGACCTTTATATTTTGGAAAATGTTATTTTACAGAATAGTTCTATATTGGATTTGCTTAATGATTTTTCATAAGTAGATTGTATACTCAGTTTTTATTAAGAATATCAAGGTGATGTACCTTCTCAGGACATTATACTAAAGGTGCATGATATCCATATTCCACACTATACTCATGGAGAAACTTTAATAAAAATGATATTCCAGGTTTTTCCAGTGTCTGAGGTTTTACTACCAATCAGTTACCATCCTTGTCCTCAACTCTTCTAAGAGAAGTGAAGAATATGCCAACTTAGCACAACATGATAGAAATCTTGCTGTTGGTAAAACCCTTTGTAGGAACCACTAACTGTGTGCTAGAATTGGGTGAAGAAGAGGAACTAGCTTGTTTAAACTGTGCAAGAGAAAAGTAAGAGGACACATTCAAACCACTGCAGTTAGAGCCTGAAAATCAAAGGGTGCTAGAAAAATGAAAACATTTAAAAATGCCTCAGACATAAATTACATACCAATGTAGTTGAAATTTAAACTAAGGAAATTATTGGTATCCAGATATTAAATACATTCTATGGTTTTCTAAAAATTTTGACAGCGTATTATAGACCTGATTTTTTTTAAAAATGAAAACATAAATTTAAAAAAACATGGTTATTTAAATGACAATATCTCAAGCTTTGTGATCCTTATCTTACACTAAATGCCTCCATGAATGCTCTACTTCATAAATGTAGAGGCTTACACCTGTAACATTCAAGCTAACTAGATGCTCGGAACTGCCATGGCAATGCTTTAGTACCACTCTTTTCTGTCTGTCTGGTCAAGTTCTATTTGTTTATTGAAGTCCAGGATCAATGTCATCTTCTTGAACAAACCTTCTTTGGGTTACATTATAATGTAGTTATAACATTGTTATTGAAGCACTCACCATATTATGATTTTTCCATGTGTTTTCATTTACTATCTCATTTTTTAGATCAGTGTTTAGTTTATGATCAGAGTACAATAAGTACTTGACAAATTAATCAATTAAAAAGATGAACAAATACTCAATTCACTGATACATGGAAAATGCCAATTGAACTAGCTATTTCCAGTCATTATTCTAAGAGTTAATAAAATAATTCAGTTCATGAAAATTATTCATATTATCATTGTAGATAGAATCAGCACAGAGGCAGAAATTAATGTGTCTTCTAATTTCCTGTCATAAATATTCAGTGACATTTGGTGAGATTGCAAATGCTTTTTAGATGCCTTCATAGTTTATACATTAAAATCAAACTTTATAATTATAATAAAAATAAATATGCAATAAGTTATTAGTGAGGTTGTTACAGAGCTAAAGAGCAAGTAAATGTAAAACTATCTTATTGATTTCCTTATTTTTTCAGTATTTGAAGTTATTAAGCATCATTAAAATTAAGACTCTAAACTCATTTAAATTGCTGAACAAGGTAAACTTTTTCTTTCCAATCATGAGCAAGACGTATTACCTAGGGGCTATGTCTGCATGTGACAAACAGTGGCTCATTATTAGCTAGATAATGTTGATCTAATTAGTGCTACCGGGAAATGGTGACTTTGGTCAGTTTCTGAATTTTTTTTAAATAAATAAAAACCACATTTTTGCCATTAAACACTCTTTAATTTGAGTCAGATTCAGTTTGAATTGTTGTCACTGAATTTGTTTAGTAGGTTCAGAGTATCTCAGTTGGTAGACAATGAAGTTAGAGGCAAGAGGAAACTGAGTCAGCCGTTCAAAATCACAATAAGTCAACCCTGCCTCTTCCAAAACAAGCAAATTTATGTACACTAGGTGGAAGTGAGAAGCTGAGATGTTAGCAAGATATTGAGGAAATTATTAGAATCACAGTATTGTTTTCATTAAATACCTTTTAACAGCATATATTAAAAGATAACCCCTTGTTATTATTGTAGGAAAATGAGTAAAAATATTAATACAATAGCCAGGCACAAGAAATAAAGCACTATAGTGATAGTGCGTGCATTTCAACAATTGTGAGAAAACCAACAGCTGAGGGAGGGAATGGTGGACAGTATAAATACAAATTCTTGCAGGAGCAAGTGATGGTGTTACTTTTTACGAATTCTACAAACACAACCTTCTGAGAGTGTCAGAATGACAGGTAGGCTAGGGTCACAAGTTAGTGATAACTGAGTAGACCCTGGAAAGTCAGAGTGAAACACTGTCAATTAAAAGATGAAAACCCACATCCACTGAGAAACTGCAGAAATGACTGAACTATTCATCATCGTACCTTTTAAAAAGAAGGCAATATCCCACACTTCTTATTTACAGTAAACAAAATTCCATCCACAGGCTGTTGGTCCAACAGCAAAGCACTGGAAACCTAGTTCTAAACAATGGGAACAAAAAAAAAAATAAAATAAGCGATGGCAGATCCTTATGGGAACACATAAAAACCTGAGTTGAAGACCCAGTGCAGAATCAAAAAGGAGCACACTTGCCAAGGTTATGGCCTCTTCTGGAGTGTGTATTTTGATGGGCGTAAACAAAGTACTTTATGATAGGTTTGACTGCTCATACTGAGGCAATATTCAGGAAAACACAGAGCAAAAAGGCAGGAGGAAATAATTCAGGCTTTTGAAAAGAGAATTTAGTTGCAGAAGATAAAGGCTTTTATAGTGCCTTTCCACGGTAAATGAAACTGTGTGAGAATTTTCTGTGGGATCCACTTGAAAGGTAAGCAGTCCTCTGGAGGGAAAACAGAGCATTATAATGGAAGTGGCAGGAGAGCCTCGGGATTAAGTTGAGCAGCAGAATGTAAGGACTTCCTCCATGCTAGATTCCTTGAAAAATAGGGCAGCTTCTACCAAAGGAAGAATCTTCTTTTTATTTCAGATTCACTTTATAAAACATTTCTCTAGAGCATACCTGTTTGATGAGAGGCCACATGATGGATATTTCTTAGACTGGGTTATGCCCAACTGTGTCAAAAGACTACATGTTGCCAACATACATTCTATATAGAGTAAAACTACCTTCATGCTTAAAACTCTATACTAAGAGTACCAATGTTCTATAGAAGTTTGTTTTCTTTTTTTATTACTAAAACTTATAAGAAGTTTGTTTTCTTAAGATGAACTAAAAAGTACATGATTTTTATGTAGTCAGAATTAGGGAGAAGGAAGCAATCATTTTCTAAGGTAATTTTAAAACTCAGTGATCAGGTTTTGAAATTAAAAGAACAATGTCAAAGTACAGATAGTATACTTCATTTTTAATATTTCTCAAAACAGTAGAAGTAGGACATGAACATGGAAAATAAATATATTAGTATATAATTTTCATATTAACGAACATGAATAATGATGTATTTTAAAGTCTAATTACACCCATTTGTGATCACAGGTCTCAGAGAGTTCCTTTCCTGACACCATTGACGGTTTCCATTTGTTAGTTGAAAAATTTTAATTCCTAATGTGACTAAATATGAATTTTAAAAGATGACTAATTTTGCAGCTCTCAAACCTTCCTATGCTGACATAACTCTGTCAATTGGTTACTACAAACCCTGAATGCTTTATTTCCCACCTATACTCACTCATGTGTGTGCAGAATCACGTTACTGTGTCCTGCTTGCATACTGTGGAAACAGAAAAGAAACCAGAACAGGAAGTGATATGGATGATGGCAGTTAACACTTACCAAATGTTTCAATTCCCAGAGCTTGTTGGTTATTTATCTCAAACTTTAGTGTATTTATTTGATTTTAGTACCTTTTATTTTATGTGATTATAATTACATCATTTTCCTCTTTACTTTCTTCCTTCCAAAACCTCTTAAACACCCATCCTTGCCTTCTTTCAAATTCTTTTAGATTCATAGTTTATGTGTTTCTACTAGTTTGGCTATTTGTCCCTGTGCTTTTTCCAATCTTGGTCTCAACAATTCTCCCTCATACAATCCCTCCTCTTTTTTGCCGATTGGACTCCTGGAGTGCCACCTGGGGCCTGGCCATGGATCTCTGCATCTGCTTTCATCAGTCATTGGATGAGATTTCTAGCACGACAGTTAGGTTGTTTGGCCATCCTATCACCAGAGTAGGTCAGTTCAGGCTTTCTCTCGACCATTGCCAGTAGTCTATTGTGGAGGTATCTTTGTGAATTTCTGGGGACCTCTCTAGCACTTTGCTTCTTCCTATTGCCATGGGGTCTACATTTATCATGGTCTCTTTTTCCTTGTTCTCCCTCTCTGTTCTTGAGCCAGCTGGGATCTCCCACTCCCCTAAGCTCTCTTTCCCTCAACCTTTGCCCTTCATTACCTCCCCCCCATCACGTCCAGTTTGCTCATGTAGATCTCATCCATTTCTCTGTCATTGGGCATTCCCTGTGTCTTTCTTAGGGTCCTCTTTTCTAGGTAGCCTCCCTGGAGTTGTGAGTGGTCATCCTTTGTTTTACATCTAGTATCTACCTATGAGTGAGTACATACCATGTTTGTCTTTCTGAGTCTGGATTACCTCACTCAGGATGATTTTTTCTAGATCCATCCATTTGCCTGCAAACCTTATGATGTCATTGTTTTTCTCTGCTGAGTAGTATTCCATTGTGTATATGTACCACATTTTATTTTAGTAACATTTTAAATTTCATTTATTTGTGGTGTGTGTGTGTGTGTGTGTGTGTGTGTGTGTGTGTGTGTGTGTGTGTACAGGCATATGCCAATGAATGTGTGTAAAAAAGGACAACATTGAAAGTCAGTCTTCTCCTTTACCATGCCCTCTAGGTACTCGACTCAGAACTCAGGCCTTCATACCATGAAATTTTGCCTGCTGAACCATCTTGCTGATGCTTGATATATATATATTTTTTTTATTTTGAAGAATTTCATATATGAGTACAAATCATTCTAAACGTATTTACACCTCTCTCATCCATTTCAAACTCCTTGCAGGCTCTACAACAGGTCCCTCTTTCAAATCCATGTACTCTTTCTTTGTTATTGTTGTTGTTACATATATATGATCAAATTGGTGTGAGTGTTGTTGGTATGTACTTAGGTGTAGGGCTGAACACTGAGGCATAAACAACCTATACCTGGTGGTATTCCCAGAAAAAACGACTCTTCCTCTCTTGGCAGTCTCTGTAATGTCTTAACATGTGTGTGTGTGTGTGTGTGTGTGTGTGTGTGTGTGTGTGTGTGTTGGGGGGTACTTCTGAGCTTTTCCCCCATTCATGATGGAATATTGACTGTGAAGGCTGTATATACTTTGGACTACTGTTTGCTATCCTTTGCTCAGTTTTCTTCATTAACATCATGTCTTTAGTAATATGAAACCCTTACATTTAGCAAGATGCTCTTAGCATTTACTTCAGTTGGGAGCTGGCAAGACAGAGGTAAGGAAGTTGCATAACTGCCAGCTGTAATGAACCTTGAGCAGCACACCTGAGCTTTTCCAATGCTTTGTTTACAAGTCCTTGAAAGCATGGTGTGCTGTGGGAGAAAGCCATAGGTTTTCTTGATTTAGACAATGATCTGTCTTGGTTGTCACTAGAGGTCATTTGATTAATTTTCAGAAGTTTATGAATTGCAAGACATGCATTTTTTCTCTAAAATTACTGCAAGCACTTCAACTTATTAAATATCAACATCCTTTTTACTGATGTATGAGAATTAATTACTATAAAATGGAGTTTCAGAACTTTGAATCTTTCTTGCACCATCAGCATTAATTTGAAATATGTGTCTACCCAAGAGTGGTATAAGTCCCTTTGTTAGTTAATAAAGTTCTATCTCATATGACTCCTCAGTTGAAGTAATCTTGACATTAATCTGTACACATTCCATGTAGGTGATATTTTTCAGGTCCTCTGGACATAGCATTTCTTTTTGGAAGCATAAACTCCTCAATTTTCCATGTCCCATTTCTGTAGTATGAAATGCACTCATTGTTCTTGTTCAGTAGAACTCAGTTGTGCATGCCTGTGTGTGTGTACACACACATACATGCACATGCACGTGCACATATGCAACGCCTTTATGAAAAATAAGGATACCATATAAACAGATAGATGATAAATAGATATATGATAGATAGAGATGGATGGATAGACAGATAGATGATAGATACAAGATAGATAGATAGATAGATAGATAGATAGATAGATAGATAGATGATACGTTGCTCTTATGCTTGTTAATTTTGATTGGTGACTTCATTTTGATTGGAACAAGTAATGCCTAGAGGATTAGTGAAGCATGGTTTTGGTGCTTCTGGGATGATGTTTCCAGAGAAGAGTAACGGAGCAATGAAGCCTAGTCTGAACTTGGGTGGTATCTTGCTATAGATTGTGGTGTCTGAAGGAGAGAAAGAAAGGAAAGAGAAAAGCAAGAGACAATTCTCGTGTTATCTTATTTCTGCTCTGATAAAGAGATCACAGAGGTAAGAAAAACAACTGATATAGTTATGCCTTATGATAAAAGTTGAAATCTGATATTTAGTACTTAATCCATTTGATATTAACCAGTACCATTGATCCCTTACACTCATTAAACAGTAACAGTCATAGATCTTGGCAGATATACCATGAATATTCATTGAGTATAGCAGGTCTGCCACTATTAATTAATGATTTTCCAGCCAAATTCTGCCTTTGTGATCACCTTCTATCTCTCCTGACATCTCTTTTAAAATCTAGCCTTTTCACTTGAGACTTAAGGAGCTGCATATTATTCATAGGAGATATTTACCTCATCACTGTGCTAAGCTGGAAAACTAGTGTAGCCAGGCATGGTGGTGCAGGCCTTTAACGCAGCACTTAGGAGGCAGAGGCAGGTGGATCTCTGTGAGTTTGAGGCCAGCCTGGTCTACATAGAGTTACAGGACAGCCAGAGCTACATACTGAGAACCTGTCGAAGAAGAAGGAGAAGAAGAAGAAGAAGAAGAAGAAGAAGAAGAAGAAGAAGAAGAAGAAGAAGAAGAAGAAGAAGAAGAAGAAGAAGGGAAAGAAAACCTCAGTGTAAAACTCATGTGACTGAGAAATCATCATGCTAGAAAAATAAGCTAGGTTGAGAAGAAGAAATATTATACATTTTCTTTCATATGTGGATAGAAAAATGACATGAAATGGACTGGGTGATTATTTGAAAGGAAAGAAAACAGAAGGGAAAGCAGATAAGACAGGGCAATAGAGGTGAATATGATCAAAGTATATTACATTCATGCATAAAAATGTCATAATGAACACATTATTTTCAAAATTAACATATGCCAAAAAATAAAAATAAAGCAACATCAATAAAAATTTTAGGATACAAAATGTCTTATTTAGGGAAAGACAAGAGGTCTCAATCCTATACAAAGTAATACATGTAGACTAAAGAATGCTTGGGTTATCCAATACCAAATGGACAGTCCTGAAAACATTGTACAAGTAACACCATATAGACTGAACAGGTTGTATTTAGTAGTATACATGTATATACATATACATATATGCATGCAATAATATTTAGCGAAAAGTGAGTTCATGAAATTGAAAGAAAGCAATGAGGACTATGTGGAAAGTTTTGGCAAGAGGAAAGAGAAGAAAAAATTTAATTATAATATCTCAAAAATGAAAGAAAAAAAAATGAATGTTCAATGACGTGCCTTAATTAAAGCAGAAATGTTTGCCATACATTATATGGCTACATACTATAAAATATGTATTTGGAAATGATGAACAAACAAGCCATAGGCTAGAGAAACCCTTACAATGACACCAAAAAGGGAACTATTAGCCAAAATATATGAAGAATACTTAAAAGTCAACAATGAGGAAAGAAAATAAACCAAATATAAAGGAGTCACATAGCTTCACAAACACCTCATTGAAGGAGGTACCTAGATGGTGAATAACCTCATAAATATGTTTCAGATAATATGTCATTATGGAAATATAAAATAAAACAATAATGACCTCCTCAAGTTCAGAACACTAATTATATTCAAATCTAAGGGCTGAAATCAACAAGGACACTTGGTCTCCAGTGGTTTTTATATAACAGAGTAGACAAAATGAATAACAATTTAACAGTTTCTTTCAAAACTAAACTTATCTTATGCTACAGTAATTTTACATTTCAGTGTTTATATGAAGGATTTAAAATTGACTAATGTTAAAATTCACACAGAAAACAATTTAGAAGCAATAAAAATAATTTTCAGAAGACAAACATAAATGAATTATGTCCCATTCAGACAATATAATATTATTCAACAATTAAAACATATAAACTATCAGCCATACTTGGGCATGAAGAAAAAATAAATTCATTTTATTGGAAAAAAATCAAATTTAACAATGTTACATATTCACTCAATTATAAGATGCTTTGGCACTGACAAAATTATGATGATAGTGAAAAAGATTAATAGTTACCAGGATTTGAAAGAGGAGAAACATGCATAAAGCACAAAGGATTTTTGGAGCAGGGAGACTCACATATTTAGAATTAGCATGGATATGTCCAAAAACATAGGATGTTCAGGCACAAGGAAACAAATGTGACATGAAGTGTAGACCTAAGGCAATTATGACATGTCATTGTGGGTTTATTGATGGTTAAAAAAAAGAAAGAAAGAAACCACCACTGTGATATGGTGTATGTTGATAACTGATGAGGCTTCTATTTATGGGGACAGCAGTATTTGAGATCTCTCTGTGTTTTCTTTCAATTACACTGTGTGTGTGTGGGGGGGGAGCTACTGCTAATAAATTCCTTAAAATATTTGCACCAGTGACCACTGAATGTATGTAAAAATATAAAACTGTGAAAATAAAAACAAGCATAAGCACATGAGTGAGTCTTTTTAAGGTCTCTGCAGACTAGAAGTATAGAATTAGAAGAAAGAGAACTATATATAGGTGAACGATCTTTGTAAAGAATGAGTCCTTACCTTAGCAATCAGGAGCTAATTAATGCCCCCTGAACATAAATAGTCCTATTAATCATTTCTTTTCCTTGAGTAACACTCCAGAAAGATAAAGAGTAGCTGACAAAATACAAAGTGGGCAGAAATAGGGTAAGTGTTTAATATAATACACATTTTTTTTTCTTCTAAAAATCAATGCCCGTTGAGAAAGGCAGCAACCATGATAGAAGTTTACAGACAGTAATAGTGATTGTTTTTCATTCTTCAATTTAGTTGTAGGTTAGTACCTGGAGTAAATTTTAGCTAGACACAATTAATTCTTATTTGGTGTTTATCTCTTTCTAGGTACTATGCTTGGCTTTTCTCAAAATATCTTTGAGATTTAAATACTGTTTTCTCCACTTTATAGATAAGGATATTGAGCACAGACAAGATTAGTTTACTTATCTGGGGATCACAGCTGTTCTTTGATTTAAAAAAGAGAGAGGGTGGATGAATGTAATCGGTAGTTAGCATACTGAGTGGGCGCACGGTATTGAAGCTTAGATGTTCAAATACATACACTCTTGTCAACAATAGCTTTGGAAAGGTTGGGAATGACAGAAGAAATTATTAAATAATCTAACTGCTAGTATATTGTTGTTTGAATGATCAACCAGAGACCAACTTAATTCCTCTAAGTATTAAAAAAATTGTGTACTATGTTTTATTGTACATATGCATGAACTTTTAATAATAATGGAAAATTAAAAAAATTGTTTCTTTTATAGATATGATCATAATTTTGAAAAATCTTAAATCAAAAGGACTCACGTTATTTGTGCAAGCTGAGGAAGATTGACTCAAGTGGAATTAAATTTGGAGCTCTTTGTACTTTTCTGATTAAGTGGCGACATCAAGGGTGATGGTGTTTGCACTTTTCTGTCTCTCCCCTCTACTTATCTCTGTTAGGAAGTCTAGCCTCTGGGTGGAAAATGAAAAGAAGTAATGGAATTTTTGAGAACTGGAGTGCACTGGCTTGGCAAATGTGTCTGTGTTTAGAGCCAAGAAGGAAACCTTCAAGGGGAAAATGGAATTCATATCAGGACAAGAGCAAAGCATGAGAGTCATATGCCTCCCTGTTAGTTTCTGGTTTCAAAGCATCATCTACGGGCACACTTAGGTTGCAGTTTGCAGGTTTCCAAGGGAGTTCCATTTGGTCATGTGTGTTTCTCTGAGGAAGCTAGGGAAATGCATACCATGATATTTTTGTGGCCTCAAAATGAACTTTTCTTCTTTTGTTTTCTTATTTCCTATATTGAATAGCTTTGCCGCTGCTTTTTAGACTAATGTTACATTGCATATTTAAGTGTAAGAGCTGTTTTGTAATAATATGTCAAATATTGCTTGTGGCTTTGGTAGTCCAGAGACTGAAAATGTCACAGCTTCTTATTTCTTATAGGTTTGTGGAATCTTTTTGCAGACTGCTAATTATACATATGGTGAACTTACTGCCAAAGTCTCTCTCTTTAGACGCATAGTAAGTAGTTGATGTGCCACTCATGCTTTCCCTAAGGTCATGGATCACCAAGAAATTAACTTCGTAGGAAAAATGGTATTTGTTCCACAGATTTTCACAAATTATTCGTGAAATAACTCCACAAAATTATTTCAAGTTTTATAACTTGGCACAAAACATTTTGCTTAAGATGTTTCTTTTTAAAACAATTCTTAAATCTTCTAGTTTTGCAGGGAGATCTCAGGTTAAGCTACTGGATAATGAATACATAATCATTATATATTATAGGTATGTAGGTATGAGCTGTCCAATGCAGTTGAAGGAAACCAAACTTGGTTCTTTGTGGGAACCCATGAAATTCTGAATGAGTGTGTAATATTGACATGAACATGGCCATGTCAAGGACCATGATGTCTCAGAACCCTTGGGATGGTAAATCTTTCACTGTGTCAGGCTCATTCATAGGAGTGACAAAGCCTTTCTCTAGTCCTAGTATTCAAAGAATTGACCCTTTTCTATAACCAACGCACACAGAAACTATGAATGGCAGCTTTCTCCTGGACAACTGCAACATGAGACATACTGAGATTAGCTAACCTTCTGCCACCTAGTATGTGCTGAATATAGTAAATTTACTGAGTTACCAGCTTGTGTTTAGTGTGTCTCCTTCAGTACATGGAGTTCACTTGACCACAAGTATTTTGGATGTGTCTATCTTTTCTTCACTCCCCATCACTCCAGTTAGGTCAGCCTCAATTGTGTCAGATCCTCTGGAAGAGCAGTTAGTATTTTTAATCACTGAGATGCCTTTCCAGTTCCAACCACACTTTTTCTTTTTTTAGCTGCAATTAACATGAGATATAATTCCCCAAACCCTATGATCAGGATGTATTCAGAAATACAGGAAGTCTACAATTTGTGCTACAGGGCAGAATTTTGAATGTTCAATGTCTTCTATTTGCCTATAAATAGCTGGTCCACAAGGGTTGAACTGTCTTTCTCCACTGTGAAAACAGGACTTCTACTCAATAAAACAGTACCCAATGGGTAAAATGGTGAGCTGAGCTACTGCTCTTGCAAAGATATATACAGAAGTGCCTTTGATTTTTGTGTTCTCATGTGAACACATGTGTGGAACCAATAAAGAAAACAGAGGTAATTTTAAACGTAAATAGTGATTTCCATTACCCAGACCTGTGTAATATCTGCTAATTAAACAGGTCTCAGTTAAAACAGGGTCTGCTAAGGCTAAAGAAGCTCCATAAACAGATGTAAACTCCCAAAGACCAGACATTGTTGACGTTGAGTGCAAAACTGGAATGAAGTCAAAGTGTTTTCTTTCTTTTCTCAATTTTTATTAGTTCTTTTAAAATTTTGCACAATGTAGTTTGAACATATTCACTTTACTCCCTCACCTCACTCCACCACCAGATCCATCCTACTTCCCACTCACCAAACTGTGTTCTCAAAATAAATAAATAAATAAATAAAAATAAAAAGTCAAGTCCAATTTGTGCTAACCATATATGATTGAACTCTTGCCTATATGAAAGTCATGGAGCAAGGCTAACCCACCAGCAACTACACCCTTAAAGGAAAACTGACTCACCCTTCCTGAGTTTCTACCAACTGCCTTAACTAGTGGTGGGAGCTTTGTTCCCACTTCCCCTCTTTATACCAGAATTCTGATGGCTTGAGTTTGTACAGTTCCTGTGTCCTCACTTTGAGCTGCTGTGAGTCTGTGCTTCCTTATCTTTAGTTTGTTCCACCTTACTTAAGAAACAAAAGAAAAATGACAACAAAAGATATTTGTTTCATTATAGTAGTTATTGTATTAATATAATTTTGTTTATGGTTTATTGTTTTTGTTTTGAAGACAAAGTATCACACTGCAGTGAAGGATGCCTTGGAATCACTGTGTGGCTCAGAATACTTTCAAACTTAGAACAATCCTCCTGCTGTGGCCCTCTTAGTAGTTAATTTTTATGTAAAATAACTCACTCAAATTTCTTTCTCTATTTAGTAATTCCATGCCTAAAACTACACTATTTCTTCTTTGTCCATTTTAAAATTCTGATTTGTGGTTTGTTTGATAATTGATTTGTTTTCTTTCAAAGGGAGAGAGAAAGAAGGAGTATGGAGTTGAGTGAGTAGGTAAGTAGAGAGGATCTGAAAGTAAACAGAGGAAAGGAAACTATCATCAGAATATATAGCATGAAAAAGTATTTTCATTTAAAAACTACACCATGAAGTACATAGGAGTTTTTAATCTTATATAAAAATCATAATTAAATATGGAATAACTATATTTTTAGTAGTAAAATTTTGTACCTAGAAGTTACAAAATATCTCAAGTATCTTAGGAGAAAGTAGATCTGGGAGAAAAGAAGGGAAATATAAAAGTTATCATTTCCTACCGAAAAGCTCTAATATTCTATATTTTGAGTTATTGTACATTCAAAGATAAAATATCACACCTTAGCATTGAAAACAACTATCCCTTTCAATTTTAAATATGCATGTCCATGCAGACTCTTCAGGGAAAGAGAAACGGGAAAAGTCGTAAGAAAACTACTATATAAAAGCACCGGATTCTGCTTCACCAATACAGGAGAATAATTTACATTCTCTGTCAATCTAACTCAGTGTGTAGCTGGGCCTGTCTCAGCAGTGGCATTCATGTGAGGAGAACCATTTAGAGGAAGCATTTACTCTGGCACAGGCTTGGTTCCCTACTCAGGTTTTCTTCCAGATGGACTCTCTCCATGCGCACACGAGTTTGCCTCTTAATTCAACTACTAAAATTAGGGACAATCTCCGTGGGAGTACATGGGCAATAAGAGTGACAGCGGGAGCAGAAGTAGGTATCAGCCAGCATCTTTCCTTCCCTCACTTGCTTTCTACAGCCTGAGTACCACATACAGACGCTGCCGAGTTTTGCAACTAAATCTTAAAGACTGCAATTTCAGAATAAATTATCTCAGCCAATTGTTCATGGTATCAGCTGTGGTCCTCTGGTTGACTAGAGATTCCCAGTGAGCCATCACAGCACACATAGACGGTCAAGAAGTATCACATAACCAACTGGATTCCCTGAAGTGCGTAAAGCTAACATCTTTATTTTAAGCTTGATAAGAAGTAATTTTGTTGGAAATTTAAGTATCCTCAAATTGGGATGCTAACTGGACTCTCTGCATGTCAGAGCCTAAAAGGAATATGAAGAAATCGGATGCATTCAGATTTCTGGTCTAAACAAAAAGCCAAATATTGATGAAAATAGTATAGAATGACATTGGTTCAATAGCAAGCAATTGCTACAGAAGAAAAAATTCTATGGCAATTGATTCTGAGTTTACGTATATGAAAGATTAGTGTAGATTTGGGTCTGAACTAGACAGAATGGCAGACACTAAAAACATGCTGAATTCTTAATCCAAGAGAGCTATAAATATATTAATATCTTACAGGAAAAAACTAAAATTACTGTACAAACAACTTGAAAATGGGGAGGGTATTATAGATTATCCAAGTGGATACATCATTTCCACAGGAGTACGATAAACAGAATTAAGGAATGGAAATTACAAAAAAATTAAAGATGCTAAAATTCTGGGCATGAAAATAGATAGGGCAGCCATATGCCAAGGGAGTTACATGGTTCTCAGAACACAGAAGTGGTCAGGAAATGGACTGTGCCCTAGGATCTAGGGGACAATTTTCCAGACATCTTTTTTAATTTTTTAAATATTTAAGAAACTTCTTTCAGTTTATCTTCTAAATTTTGTCAAGATGAGTTTAAAGATACTGGAGGATCCCTGACTGCAATATAGATTTTTAAAAAAATATTTAAATTTTATGTTAGATTCCTGGTGTCCGTATAAAGAACAGAAAAATATTCTACTGTAGTTATTCCTGAGCATCTACGGAGAATTAGTTCTAGGACTTTACATTGCAAAGCCATGAATGGATAGGTTCTCAGGTCCTTTATATAAAATAGAGGAGTATCCGAATGACCACATGTCCATCCTCTCACATACTGTGACTCATCTGCAAATTGATTGGAATTTTGAGTACAATATAAATTATATGTAAATAATTTTAATTCTGAGCTGTTCCTGGAGTGAAGAAAAAAAAAGAAAGGCTCACGTGTCCAGTGGAGACTCCATATCTAAAGCCCTCATTACCACCATACTTGATACGTGGCTTTTTGAATCCATGGCTTTAGATGCACTAATTGTAATGTGTAATGTCTGCATACTGGTTTTCATACTTATCTGTTTTTTTTTTTTTTTTTTTTGGTTTTTCGAGACAGGGTTTCTCTGCGTAGCTTTTCGCCTTTCTTGGAGCTCACTTGGTAGCCCAGGCTGGCCTCGAACTCACAGAGATCCTCCCAGCTCTGTCTCCCCAGTGCTGGAATTAAAGGCGTGTGCCACCACCGTCCGGCGGTTTTCATACTTTTCAATCCAAATTCCAGAGCACTGAAGAAAGCACATTTTTCTAAGATCAATTCCATAAATCAGACTTTTCCTGTCTCTCACAAAGAACTCATGAAAGGTAAAATCTGAGTCTCTTGTCTCCAAATGTGTTGCACTTCTATTGTAATTGGTGGTTTCTGCACTTTTAAACCCCAATCTAGAAGCGCTTTATCTCTGTGGAACAGGAGTAAAGCCACAAAAAAGTTCACAGCCATATGGCATCTGGGTGAAGTGGGTGACTAGGAACCACTTCTTTGAGCAAGTGGTAGTGGGGAAGAGTGTCTTAGGCTTGGGTCCTCATCTGCTCCATATTTGGCTTGGTAAATCCCTTTCTTGGCTGGTTTCCCAGAACTTTTGACTAACTCACTGTGTGTGTTGGTGTGTGTTGTGTGTGTGTGCCTGTGCCTGTGTGTGTGTGCGTGTGTGTGTGTGCGCGCGCGCGCGCGCGCGTCTGTGTGCGCCTTTGCAAGCACAGGGAAGAAAAAGAAAACATTTCAATAACATTCAATATTGGGGCAGCATCAAGAAAGAAATAACTATTTTAATAACACCATTATTATTAATAAATTGATATTCTAGGGTTTTATAATAGATGAGCATATTATAATATTCAATATTATTATAACAAAGAAGATTATTCTGTGGATTCAGGATGGACATTACTTCAAATTACCAGAAACTCCTCTGAGGATATTTGGTGAAGATCTGGGAGTTTATAAAGAGTTGAAATAGCAATACATGCTTTTTTAAACAATTATTTTCTCTTTAATATTTGAACTAAAACATTAGCATGATACCTATGCATTAATAATGCCATTGACTATAAAAAATATTCTAGTGATTTACTTAAATGCCAAAACTTGAATTTAAAAAAAGTCCAATGTGCTACTTCAGTGTGTACATAAAGATACCTAAAGGTCATTTACTCTTCTGCAATTTATATTTTATTATTATTAGAAAATTCATAAATATTTGTACTTCATATATTACAATGTTCAGGTCACATACTTATGTCTTAAAAATTGTCATTAGATGAGTGAGTACTTGTAAATTGCTAAACATGATTGGTACATAGTGCCTGGAAGTTACTATCTATTATTCATAATCTTTTTATTAAGATATTCTTTAAGATAGTATTATCTTCTACAGGCTTCATTTTTTAAGAATGCATAGTAAATGGATAGAATGGATCCCTGATCTGGACTCTGTGAATAGCTGCTTTTCTGTTTTTCTTTTCCCATTATACTCCTTGTGTATCAAACAATGCTGGATCCATAGTATTTGTTCAGTAACAATTTTTGGATGAGTTGTTGAATAACAGATGGCATCCCTTTTATCTCATGATTTTACACAATATGCATGTAATTCAGCAAGTTGGAAGTCATAGAGTATTTCTAGTCAAAACAATTTGGAGACTATCACTCTATTGTCTATACAATACTGCCACTTTTTTGCCTCATAAAATGTCAAATTCCACTTTAAATTATATAAACTAGTGTTCTCAGCCTTTTGCTGTTTTTCCTTTTTGTAGGATGGGTTTCATGAATTAGTCACTCAGTTACCCGCGTATAAATTTAGAGAAACATTTATTCAGTTCTCTTAACTGCAAGAAGAGTGTACACAATTATGTTGGCTTTTCCCTTATGAGGCTGCATATTTTTCTTCACATTGTCACAGATACTGGGTCTCAAAACACATGGATATAGTAATGCTGCCATTGGTTGAAGTGACTGGTCCTCTGATTCCTTCACAGGGAAGATTTCTGGAATTTAGATTTAGTGAGATAAAAAGAAAACGAGAAGGAAATGAGGGAGGGAGGGGAAGAATTAGTATGATTGAAAGCAAGAAGTGAAAGACCAAGGGAAGACAAGGAGGAAGTAGAGAAAATGAGTAAGTGATATAGATTTGCATCCTAAGAATAAGAAAAATTATTTCCCAATTAAATTAATCATTTTATTGTCAGGTCATTTATTGTTCCAACACTTTGTAAGACATTTTCTTTTAAGAAATCCCTTCAATGAAAAGCAAGAAACTTAACTCCAACCGTCTGTTTAATAAGCCTTAAGCCTGAAATTGTTGCAATTCACAGTTAATCATTTTTTGATTTATGTGTTTAATATAGTTATAGTTTAGCATGCAGTGTTGTGATGAGATAACCCAATCTAATTGAGGTTAGATATATGAGAAAGCGTTCCATCCTGATGAGAGTACCAAAGACTAATTTCACAGGGTAAAAAGCAGAAAGGAATTTAAGTAATTAGGGCTTTGAAGTAGGGACACAGAAGGGAAAAAATACCTCATCAGTATACAAATAATGTGCACATACATAAGGTTAAAATTACACTCCACAACAGAGAGGGAAAATAGATAGTCTACAGTACTGGGAAAAATGGATTTCTCATCTTCTGGAATAAGAAACAATAATTATTAAAATGCTACTGTGAAAAAATAGGTGATTACAGCTTTTGTATTGATTTAATGAGTTCTTTTTTCTTTTGAACATATTAAAATTTTTCACATTCTACCATTGAAATTATGCTCACCAAGTCTTAGATTTCACACTTCTCAGTAGTTTAGAGTAAGTAGGATATAAATACAATTTATATCCAATGCAATACAAGCTTTCCTTAATTTAATTTCTTCTTTTTAGAATCTCTACAGTAACTACATCAGTGGTCTGTTGTGTCCTAAAACGCATGCAGGACTTAGCCTAAGCTCTTTTCATAACAAGTGTGTAGTAGAAAGACACAATCAACTTGTATTGAACAGATACTTGTATGTTGGATTGCCAATATCAAACATGCATTCCCTAAACCATTTGAGAATATTCTCAAGAAATTGATTGTTTCATGGAAAACAATTAGTTCAACCCTAGAGTAGAGCCTTAGACCTTTTCATTTGGCCACACATGTCTCAGAGAGGTGGACACCCCTTTAAGGTACTCTTGGAAGAAACACTCAGAACATTTATGGGCAGAGCTTCAGATACCGAGTAGCAATTGTTTCCTAAATATGTAAATGGAAATGCAAAAAAGAAATAGGATCAATTTTTTTTAAGCAGATGAACTTGAAGATAGTAATATCTGTTTATGAATATGGAGAACGTTATGAACTTCACTTATTACATAACCTTCCAACACCCATAAATGCATTATAATATTCAATACCTAATGACTTTTTTTTTATACATGGGAACATCAAGTTTCACATGGATGCTTTTCTGAATAAATAAATAAAATTTCCTTCTAACTGAAAATGAAGAAAAATTTTAAACCTTAGTTTTATTTTTGTTAGTTTTATTGTTGTTGTTGTGGCTTGATCTTCTAAATCATTGTTTTCTAGCTGTCTCCCAGACTTGCCTGGAAATTGAAATTATCCTTTTCTACTCTCCCTGTTCCTCAACTGATAAGATCACAAACCACCACATCTGGCTCTTGATAAACTTATTTTTTTTTAAATCTGACATAGCACAAATAATATATTTAATTATTTCCAATTTCGATAGTTTCTCACCTATGAAAATGTAATCATTAAATTCATATTAAACTTGACACTATTTTAAAAGAATCTTAGTTAAAATTGACTAAGAAAATATTTAATTTCTTTTTAAAACAATACATATCAATTTCTACAAAATTATTTGCATTTATGGCATTTATTTAGAGTTTCATATAGTGTGGAATAACTACAGTATGTCTTTTTTTTAAGACAAAATTGACACAGAACTTCAACATGATTAAGTTTTGTTGTTACTTTAGACACTTACAATAACTATTATTCTTAATTCACACTTAAACTGGCAATATGTTAAGGGTTTTATGTAAATAAATCCAATTTATTTAAATGAATGGTGAATTAAAATCCGTTTTAGCTAAAATACTTCAAAAAAACTTAGGTTTGCTATGGCAGTCATTTTATAAACTAACAAACAAACAAACAAAAAACAAACAAACCAAAACAAACAAAAAGAAGACACCAATTATGTGAGAAAGGTTTGTTTTGGCTAGGTTTGGATACTCCAGGGCATGATCCATGGCTTGCTGTGCTTTGTGTTTTTGGTAAAACAGCACCTCATGGTGGGAGCCAGTGGTAGAGCAAAATTGCTAATATCCCAAGCTAGAAAGCCTAGAGAAGGGAAAGAGACTGGGGTATCACAATCCCTTCCATGAGTACTGACCTGAAGAGGAGCCACAAGATCTCACTCCTCAAGGGTGCCATTCTCTCCCAACATCACCTCCTGATGACCAAGCTTTCAAAGCTTAGCACTTTTCATGATGGCATTCAATACCAAAATTATAGCAGGCTATTATACGGCTATGTGGATACGTTCTAGGTTCTTTAAATATCTTATCTCAACCATATCTGAAAAAAGGGTTGATATTTCCTAAACCAGTACATCCTAGAGGAGGTCATTACCCACTTATACTTCCCGAGTTATTTCCTTTCAGGTTGTCATATCATAGTGTTACATTAAAAATACATATTTATAATTATATGTATATGTGATGCATATTTAATTAAGAATAAGTTCTTAGCTGTCAGTTGTTCATATATCTTTTGAATGATTTTATTATTAAGTTTATGCACTGCAATAATTTGTATTTCATGAAGGGTTTACTAACAAATATTTTCTTTGCAGAGACCAAGATATTATATGGATTTTAATACATCTAAAAGTTATTTAATTTCCTTTGTTTGCCCCCCAACTTGTCATACTTATGATTTAAATGATTATTATACAAGCTATGTAAAAGTTTCAAGTACTAAAATTTGTTTTTTAATTGTTGCCACTAACGTCCTTTGCAAATGAATGTTTTCTACAAAATAGTTTCAGAAGCTTCTTGGAAAAGACTTTCCAGTTCCTCTCTGGTTGTGCCTGGGAAGAAACTGTACATACACTCTGATTGCTACCTAAATGAAAGCACTCTTTTGTCATCTGCTTCTTACACTTCTGTTCCTCCCATGAGTCCCAGCTAGAATCAGTGGTGAACTCAACCTGGAGTAGAGAATGTTGGGAGTAAGAATATGGTAGAAGGGCAGATCTGAGAAGAGTTCAAGGGTTGGAACACAGGCTGGATTTCACCAAAACATACTGTCTACTAGTATACAATTTTCAAAAAATAAGTGTTATTGGAAATATTTTAAAAACATTTCCATGACGTTTAGATTTGTGCTGCCCCATGTCCATTACTGAACATTCATTTATCAATAATACCCAGTATTAAATCACCTACTCAATGATTTTCCATTTTCTCCTTGCATTTAGCATGCTGACTGAAAGTCATACTGTCAGCTTTCTTTAAAATACCTTTATATTTTTCTTGTCATAGAAAAGGAGGCAGGGTTGTATCACTAGTAAAGTGATACTGTGATTGTTTAGTGAAATTGTCATGTTAGTTAAAAAAAATAACACAAAGTAAGCCCTTTTGTTCTGTTTTTCTATTTTCTAGATGAATTATTAACAAAATGTGTGCTGTAGAATCAGAGAACATCACTCATTCTAGAGAAATATGAAGGACGCATGCTACAAAAGGTTCGAATAGACAGAAAGAAAAACCTACTAATGCAGAGTTGAGATTTTCTGAATAATTACAATTTAAATTCACTATGTAGGGCATAATCAAGCAGAAATCAACTACGTTTTCTGGCTCAATACATTTGCTTAATGAAAATAAGGAGAATACATTGGAAGAGTTAAAGAATTGTTTTTACTTCATTATGAATGCCCCTAATATGGCCCACATGCATTTATCTTTCATACAGGTGACAAAATTAATCTTCCATAGTTTGATGGAATTTTTATCTCTTTGCTTTTTCCTAATTGGCAGTAAGCACTGATAGTATAGAATTGAACAGTATTAGGAGGCTGTGCTGTGATTAAGTTTTTCTCCTTTTTTGACAGTTTTTTGAACCAGAGTTTTTTTTTTTTCTTTCTTGAAAAAGTCAATAATCATAGCACAGCTGTTATTTCTGTGGTAGTTGTTTCTAAACAACAACACATACTTTATCATTCAAAATATAGAAGTACTATTTACTTCTCTCCACTATTCCTGATGCTTATTTAATTACGTTGGTCACTGTCTATAATTAAATTTTCTTTAAGGTGTACTTACATACCATTATTATAATTTTTAGTGTAGCAAACACTCTGCAGTTTATTGGTCCAATAAAATGGTCAAGATCTAATCCTTGGATTTCAAAAGTAAAGAATTTAAAGTCAAAATGCCTCACCTAAAGCACACCTCATCCAAAAGAAGTGGCATGCAGTAGCATATGTGATGGTTATTCTTGATGCACAGCTTGAGGGGATTTAGAATCTGGGTATATCTAGAAGGGATTGTCTAGATTAGATTAATTGAAGTTGACTGATCCACCTTCAAGGTATGTGCTAAAACAATCCTTGGTTTCCTGAGCTGAATCGAAATAACAAAGCAAGTCCAGCAGCAGAATTCATCTCTTTCTATTCCTCTAGTGGATCTAGAAGAGACAAGCTGCTCAGGATCCTGACTTTGTGTTTCCATGCCCTGGTGGGTAGTAGTAGTCTTTCTATAAGCCTAAACACACCTTCTGATGTTACTTTTTAGGCATTAAGTGCCTTTTTCTCAGGTGCTTGTCAGAACCATAACACAAGTAATTAATTCAACATATTTCTTTATTAAACCTCCTTATAGTTTGTTTATTCCTATCAGTCCCTACCATTGAAGCCTTTCCCCTCAACTCTCCTCATGAATAGAACACAATTCCTCAACTTTTTCTCCGATGATCATCTTGATGAGCATTCTGAGTTTGCTTTCACTTCACCACATTTACACGTTCTTCCCCTTGGCATTTATTTTTCATCAATTATTGATTTTGTCGCCTGGTGCCTGGATTATTTTTGGATGGGGAGAGAAGGGTGATGCATCAAAGATGTGTAGTATTGAACACTGAGCAAAAAATATAAACTTTTATTAAAAGAAAAGGATAAAATAATTCCGCAACATATTTTCTCAGAGTTGTAATTATGTTTCCGAATTTAGCAACTTTGAAGGAGCCAGAACACATTCTTTCATAATCTTTAGACTCTAAATGCTCTATAATTTCAATATCAACCTATATGTGTGCATATAATCAAGAAAGTATTTGAAGACTCATCTGAAAAATGTGTAAAAGCTTTTACTTGTTAACAGGTATTTTTCAAAATACTTTCTGGTAAGAATTCTTTGTGTGGCAAACAACAGAAACCCACACACGCGGAACGAAAAAAAATGTTGCATAGTAGGATTCTTGTGGCAGCCACAAAATCAGTAGAAGGTGGGCAAGGGTTAATCACAGCCAGAATTTGGAGCTAATATTGCAAATTAAATGCCATCACTATGCTCTAACTTTGCTCCCTTACTTTGCTTCCATGCTACACTATGCTCCTTTACCTTTCTTTTCTCTTCTTCACAAGGTTAAAATCCTTTCCTGTTATAGTTGAATATTACCTTTCCATCTTCAAAGTCTAATACATTACATTCTAGGAAATAATTATGACTGGTCTAGATTGGATATTGATGAGTCTACCCTTCATTTTCTTTAAAAAAATGTGTTCTCTCTCTCTCTCTCTCTCGCTCCTCTCTCCCCCCTCCTCTCTCTGTGTAGCTTGGCTGTCCTAGAATATGCTCTGTAAACCAGGCTGGCTTCAAACTCACAGAGATCCACCTACCTCTGCCTTCCAAGTGCTGAAATTAAAGTCATGTGCCATCGCGTCTTATTTCAATTTTTTTTTCCTGGAAATTCACCAGAGGAAACATGGCTGATCCTTCTAGCTAGATTTTCATAGTATTACAATTGGAATTTATTTTCTAAATAAGAAAGTTTATATGGTGTAGAAATAACTTTTTTTCACAGAATGGAGGAAAAGCTTTGATATGATTGAACAAAATTCAGGAGACTTTTACTTATGCCTCACCTCCATCACCATGACCATCACCACACTATAGTAGAAAGCAAAAACAAAGAAAAAAATAGGAAAAGAAACAAAAGAAAAGAAATATCTAATAGAATGGATTTTGTTATCCGACATATTTATTAAGATGGTGATTGCTTTGTCAATGTAAGAAGCAAATTGTTCTGTAGATTTCTTTTGTTGTCAATACATACGATGACTGCAAACCTATTCCTACTTTAACAACGTAAGAAGAGTAACAAAATACAACATTGTAAAATATTTGCCCAAACCAAGATATTTATGTTTTGAAAACTTCACATTTTGCCATTAGTGATATTAATTCAATTTTGAAATAAATATATGTGACTCCTCTGTATATTGCTTAAAAATACATACACAAGCCTATAGTTAAATTTTAAATTGGAAGTACTACCTTTATTATATTAGTATACATTGTGATACATTATTACTTCCAACAATGTTTCTGTAAGATAACAATAAATTATTATCTATGTATGAAATTTCCTTTGTATTTCAGTAAGTTATATTGCTCTTCATGATAGTGAAATACTATTTAATAAAACTTAGCTTGTTTCATTCCATCATCTAAACCAAGCTCATTTTGTTTTGCTTCTGGAAGTTATGTTGTCTAATATTCACTCCGAGTTTGTTTAACCTCAAGTTATTTCCTATCTAAAGAAATTAAAATAAATTTCCATGTGTGTGCAAAAGGTGTCTTTCTTTTAAAATATGCATGAGGGGTACCATTTGTAATAACACTGCACTGCCACCTTGTGGAGTGATGACATGAAAACCATCTGCAGAAGGTCAGTTTTTACCTAAGGGATTAGAACAAGTCTGTTGAGGATGCAGGTGAGGAAGTCCATATGTAAGTAATTAGGCTCCAAAGCCTGTAAGCACATTGCTTGCAAAGAAGTAGCCATTAGTATGAATTTCTTATAAATAGAATTATTTAGCAATTACTATGGGCTATGACATATTAAACATGAAAACAGTTTTTCAGAATTTTCAAGTTTGCCTTATCTAGTACACATTGTCTACACTCATCTGCTACAGTCTTAGTGTTACAATTGCTTAAACAAGTAAGTTGCTATGTTTAAGAAATCACCAAGATTACTCCATGTGTATATAACTGTGTAGGTTAGTTTTTCCATACATATATTTGATTAAAAATCTTCCAACCTGTTTTTGTACATAAATTATTGGTCAAGCAATATATTTGATCCCTGTAAATTAGTGATGTGGAAGATCACTGATTTGAAAATAAATATCATTTATGGATTCCTAGTAAAAAGTCAAATGTACTTAATAAAATCAAATGGATGACAAAATACTGATATTAGGAAAAGTTTGATGTTCTCACCTAAAATGACAAATTTTATATTATATATAATATAAATATATAATGATAGATAATAAGTATATGTGATTTCTCAATGCTCAACTGTATAACTTTCAACTATAAAGCATAAATATTTTACACATGGTAGTTATAGAAGTTATGTTTTAGCAAATTGTGCACATATATATTTATTGTTTTCCAGAAATCATTTCTCTAAAACAAAATAATATAGACATTGAAAATTAAATAGATTTTGCATAACTGAAATTTCAGCAATTAGATAATTATTGCAATGAACATAAGTGGGAAAGGTTGTTTGAGAGCTCCTCATCTGTACTCTTTTTGAATGATAGTTAAATCCAATATAGATAGTGTTTATAGAGAAATTCAATATTTTATTGTGCTTCAATTATTTAAGATTTATAATGGCTAATTTTGGTCAATTTTGAATACCAAATTTGGAAGAATTACTATTTTTCAATAAATAAATACTAATGTAGCAACTATTACAATGTATCATAAATTCTTAACTGTATATAATATCTTTCTATTTATTTTTTACTATAGTTATATGTTTTAAAGTACCACTAGTGTAAATTCCTATTTCTTCTATGCTTTTGTCTTAAACCTATCACATTAATTTTTTTCTCTTCTAAGCAATTACTTGGTATGGTAATGACATATATGTGTCAAGAATGTCAATATTCATTTTTCCCGTATTTTGTTGACATCCATAATTAACTATGATAGATTTCCTTCTTACGTGATTCTTATGGTGTCAATTCTTCTCCTTCTCACAGGTTATGAAATAGCTTCTAAAAACTATTCATACATGACATGCAAATAAAATCCACTGGCTAACTCTAGTATTAGTAGTCAATAGTAATATAGAAAATCCATAGAGTCAAACTGATTGCACTGCATATTAACTGCATTCTAAAAATGTTTCTTATCACTCTGATATACCTAAATACATTTCTAAACTTCAGAAAGCTCCAGCCTCATCTAAGAATAAGGCTTTGAGTAAAATAAGCTGTCTTAAATACATATAATAAATACTTGTTAACAAAAAATGTGGATCTCGGGAGATAGATAATGGATTAAGAGTCCATAGTGCTATTGCATAGGACCACAATTAAATTCCCAGAACCTATGTTCCGGAGCTCACAACTGCCTATAATTCCGATTTCAGGGGATCTAACACCTTCTTCTGGGCTCTTAAGGCATGTGCACTCATGTGCATATATCTACACACAGAGATATACATATGCACATAATTTATAAAGCAATAAATATGTGAGAACATGTTTTCCAGTTCTAGGTTTGTGGAGTGCATTGGGGAAAAATCTCATTTCATGTCAATAGGTATATTAAAATAGTTGAATAAAGTAAAATACAAATACTTGGAACTAAATTATTATTGATATTATAAAGTTCATGCCATTTCTTTATTGTCTAACAATGTAGAATAACTTAAATGAGTGTGTTTGTGGGAGAACTGGACTCTAGAGA
The DNA here is from genome assembly GCF_004664715.2 of Peromyscus leucopus. Lineage (NCBI taxonomy): Eukaryota > Metazoa > Chordata > Mammalia > Rodentia > Cricetidae > Peromyscus > Peromyscus leucopus. The sequence continues at coordinate 70,355,938 of NC_051071.1, read as the reverse complement.
GCTTTGTTCACTTATTTTTGGAAGATCTGCCCTTCGCTTCCAACTACCATTATCCTGCCCAAACTGTAGACAAGGTGAACACTAGAAAATTGAGAGAAACTCCTTGCTTGCCAAGGTAGGTCATTTCCCCACGTTTCTTCTCTGAAGGACAATCTCTCTTGATCTTCTGAAGCCTTGGACCTCTGCTCCCTACGAAAGTGTCACAATTAACATGGGGGTAACCATCCAGGCAATAGGTGAGTCTCTCTCAATTTTAAGAGATTCTTGAGCTACTTGGTCTATACTTCCTGTCCACTGCAGTGAAACTTACCTTTTTCAGATCTCTGTGATAGGTGTTGATGGCCAGCCCCATTAGCCAAGGGCTACAGACCTCTTTTCTGTTCTTTTGGGGCCACCTGCTAGCTCACTCATTCTTTGTTTTGGCTAGTTGCCCAACCCCATTGTTGGCCGACATATGGCTAAAGTGCACTTTTCCTTGTTTTTCCACAGACAACTCACTCTAGAATTTTCCTCTTCTTCTGGCCTCTGAAGAACCTCCTTATTCACCTACTACCACTACTGCTCCACCCTTTCCTCTACCAGACCCCCTCACTGGCATGAAAGTATGGAAAACGTCACCTCCCTTAGTGGCCTCCTACCACTCCCTTCTAAGATCCTACTCCAGGAACCTACTCCAACCTGTGTCACTCTCAATACAACATTCCTCTGAGACATAGACAGAGCTTAAAATCTATCATACAATGCCTGCTTAATACCGGTATTTTCACACCCCCACTCATTCACCCTGTAACACCCCTCCCTATTTTACCTGATGGCTCCTACTGCCTGGTCCAGGACTTCAGGATTATGAATGCAGTTGTCATTCCTATACACTCACTGGCCTCTAACCCTTATACTCTACTCTCTCAGATTCTGTCCTCTACTTCTCTCACTTTACCTTTCTAGACTTTAAAGATGTTTTCTTACCATTCCTTTACACCCAGATTCACCTTGACCTCTTTGTCTTCACCAGGGAAGACCCGGACACTCAAACAGCATCTCAGCTTACTTGGACATCCTCCATCAGGGGTTCAGAATAGCTCCCATTGTTTTGGTCAGGTATTGGATGCAGAGACTCCCCTTCCAAAGCTCACCTTTTTGTCCTTCTGGGCAAGTACAGAAGCTGTTATTCCCTAACACCCGAGAACCCACTCTCAATTGTGGACCATATATGCAGCCATCATAGCTTTAATCAATCACAAAAGGAAGAGATTCTTTCCTTCCTGGCCTGTCAGGTTTCTTCAAACCTAGAATTATAATTGTGCTCTTCTTGATTGCCAAGGGCCCCTAAATGAACTTCTGAATCCTACCTAGCCACCAACTCCTGCTTTCCTTGCCTCTTAGATGCACTCCCACAGACCTTTTGCTCTGGCTCTCCCTGACCTTGACACAGCCTTTATCTTGTACACTGCTGAAAAATGGGGTGCCCTTTAGACCTGACAGGAACAGAACGAGAACATGAATTAGTTCAGTTTTGGACATGAAGACAAATAAATCTAAATATGTTGACAGTTTGAAATACAAAAGCTGTCTGCATTGTCAATATGTGTGTACTTCCCTTCATAATATATGAATATGCTTAAGAAACATTGTGCACATAACAGCATTGTAGAAGAAGCTATTTAATTTGCTAAAATTAATTAAAAGGAAAGAGATCATGATGGAGATTTTTCATTTTCATATGTGAGAGGGAAAGAGGAGAGATTCTTTTAAAGATTTGGACAGTAAAATGAACTGTTAGATACATTAATATGTTGATAATGCTATTAGTGTACAAACCAAATATAAATTTATCTTTCAATATGTATTATAATATTATTAACAAGTATGAAATATGTCCATGGAGCTATTTGTTAAAAATTAAATCGCAAAGCAATACATCCTTGAGTATGGAGTATCTAAATTTAACCACAATGCCTGAAAAACATACCCCTTCTCCCTGCCTCTGAATTCGCCATACAGTAAGACAAAGTGTGGGGTGCCAGAGACTCCATTCTTTTCACAGCATTACTTAGTCTTTTGAGATTAGAAGGAAAATGTGTTAAGGTTCAGTTTTCATCAACACTCTTTTCTTTCTTCAAGTAAATGAGTTATGATAGGTTTTAAAAACATCTGCCAAAATATGAAAAACAATTTAGGGACTTGTGTAATTAATAGGGTAACAAAGTGATTATTTGTGCTTCCATCTAAATGAACTAGCATGTACAAAGGAGCAAAAATTTAAGGAAATGTAAATAAAATTCTGCACTTTTTCTTTGTGATTAGCATCTTAATTTGAGCAGAGAGATGACCTGTAACTCTACTATGACCAAGATTTTCATGCAAAAAAGTGATTTGTGATCTCACAGTTGCTTACTTCACATTATTTTATAAACAAAATGTTAATTTATGTAACCCCATGTTCTAGAAGAAGAGAATTAACGCTCATCTAGCAATGCAGATTCCCGTTCATTTGAAACATAGCTCACAACCATTTTTGTTTGTTTGCTTCTGTTTTATTTTCACAACTATTTTTGTTTTGTTTTGTTTTAATTTAAATCACCAGATAGTGTAGACTGGAAAATTATGTTAATTATAATTTTTCTTTGACTATCTGTCTTAGCCAGGGTTCTATTGCTGTGAAGAGAGACCATGATCATGGCAACCCTCATAAAGGAAAAACATTTATCTCAAGTGGTTTATAGTTTCAGAGGTTTAGTCCATTATCTTCATTGTGTGACATGGTGGCATGCAGGCAGGCATGGTGCTGGAGACAGAGCTGAGATTCTTAGATCCTCATTTGCAGGCAATAGAAAGTGGTCTCTGACACTAGAAGTAGCTAGAACCAAAGAGACCTCAAAGCTCACCCCCACAGTGACACACTTCCTCCAATAAGATCACACTCATTCCAACACAGCCATACCTCCTACTAGTGTCATTCCCCACTGGGGGCCATTTTTTTCTTTCAAACTAACACATTACACTCTCTGGACCCCAAAGGCTTGTAGTCATATCATAATGCAAAAATGCTTTCAGACCAACATCAAAAATCACCATAGTCTATCACAGTCTCGACAATGTTTAAAAATCCAATGTTTAAAGTCTCTTCTGAGATTCATAGACCTCTTATTTGTAATTCCCTATAAAATAATTTAAAAAAAATCACATACTTCCAACATATAATGGCACAGGGTATACATTATTGCTCCAAAACATTGGGAAGGGAGCATAGTGAAAAAATACTGGATCAAAGTAATACCAATAACCAGCAGGGCAAACTCAAAACTCTGCATCTCCAAAAGCGCTCTTTAGATTTCCAATTCCTTTCAGCTTTGCTGACTGCAATATACTTCTTACTCTTGGGCTGGTTCCACTCTTTATTAGCAGCTTTCCTTGCCAAGAAAGCTCTGTATTCTCTAACTTCTTGGAGTCTCCAAGGCAATTCAGGCTTCAGCTTCACAGCTTCACACAATGGCCCCTTTAGGCCTCCATGCAGAGGTACATTTGACCTATACCTGGCCTCAGAGGCTTTCTTTCATCTCATATGCAAATTCTATAACCCCTTTCTTCTATGCTTAGCTGCAGAACCATGTGGTGAAGATGGCAAATTCTGCTGCTTACTGGGGCTGGAGCATAGCCCTCTTGTTCAAATTCATCTTCACCATTTTTTTTTTTTTCTTTTTTATGGTTAGACCATGCTGGCCTTAAACTCAGGGAACTGCCAACCTCTGCCTCTAAAATGCTGTGATTAAAGGCATGTACCACCACACCCAGCTCTAAGTTTTTTTATTATTATTATTATTATCATTATTCCTTTTCACAAATTGGAAACTTAGCTAAGTGGGATCTTGCCTTGAGATCACCACACCCTTTATTCCTTATGTGTTTATTCCTTATACCTTAATGTGTTTATCTCCTTGAACACAAGACTTAGTTCCATTCCACTTCATGGTGCTCCTTTTCTCTGCAAATGGTACATTTTGTACTTCTTTTACTTGCTTAGCTTGCTCTTATTCATTATAAATCTTTTTTTCTTTCATTTTTCTTTATTAATAAATTTTCTACTCCACATACTATCCACAGATTCCCTCCTCCTTCTGTATTAATTAGAGATTTATTACTGTGAAAAAAGTCCATAATCATGGCAACCCTTATAAAGAAAAAACATTTCATTGGATTGGCTTACATTTTCAGAAGTTTAGTCCATCATGGTGTGACATGGTGGCATACAGCCAGACATGGTGCTGCAGACAGAGCTGAGATTCCTACATCCTGACTTGCAGGCAACAGGAAGTGGTCTCTAATACTGGGAGTAGTTTGAGCAAAAGAAAACTCAAAGCCTGTCCCCACAGCAACACAATTCTTCCAACAAGGCCATATGTACTCCAACATAGTCTTACTTCTTAATAGTGCCATTCTCTTTGGGGGCCATATTTTTTTTCAAACCACCACACTATCCAATAGGCAAAATGTTGTGAATTCTTTTGGTCCCTGATTCTTGGATTTTTTGTTACAATTCAGATGGGCAAGCCCAGGAAGAAATCATAATCCTTAATGGGAAAAACTGCTAGTTAACATCCACAATATACCTTTGTGCTTCAGACCAAGTTGGCATTTGTGGAATTGTTACAGAGATCTATTGATCTGCACTCGATTTGCTGCTGTCAAGATTTACAACTCATGGCAGGGCGGTGGTGGCGCACGCCTTTAATCCCAGCACTAGGGAGGCAGAGCCAGGCGGGATCTCTGTGAGTTTGAGGCCAGCCTGGTCTTCAAAGCGAGATCCAGGACAGACATCAAACTACCACAGAGAAACCATGTCTCGGGAAAAAAAATTACAACTCAGAATGTCAGTGTCTAAGGCATAGATGTTCAAACACATCTAAGAGCAACAAAATTAGTTAAAGCAGGTGAGTATAAAATCCTAGCTTTTATATTGATTCAGTCTGAAAGAAGAATTTTTAAAAAGATGTCAGAAATAGAGTTGGAATGTTTCTGAGAATATGCCTGAATTTTATACCTATCGCAGGAAGTGCTAAAATGCTAAATGCGTACATGTCAATCTTTGCCATGAAATTACAAGTTCTTATTAAATATCATTTTATAATTGAAGTAGTGATCTCAGATAGTTTTGATACATAGAAGATATAAGTGTCCCTTTCTCTAACAGTACTCGACATATCCAAAAATAATACTCTAAAACTTACTCATATGCTTTTCATTTTGCATCACTTTTAACAATTAATAAATTTTCATTCTAGAATGTTATTTCATATATTTGGGGAAAAAATAATGATTTCAATGTCTGCCATGTATGGAGTTATTTGTTCATTATTTTGTTTTTCACACAGTGAAATTATTTCAATATGTTTATTGCTCAGTAATAAACATTTTTAAAGTTTATTTCTATTTTAATTGAGTAAATATCAAACCAAAATGAAGAGAACATTATAAAATATTTACATATTTACATTTTTATACATGAACATTTAACAAATAAATTTATCAAAAAATAAAAGTATTTCCCACCTTGCAGGCCACTCACTCATAAAGCCCATTTATTTCTGCTTAATTTAACTTGACTCCCTTCATCAAGATAATTGTTAGTTTTCTGCCTTTTATGCATTTCTTTCTTTTTTCATTCTGTGGTACACTTTTGAGATGGATTTGTATTAAAAGGGATTTTAATTGTCATTGATTCTACTCGTCATTCCATGTGTTTCTTATAAGCATATCTTCATGTATTCATTCAATTCACATCTGAGTGGGGATGTCTCAGATGACACCACCATTACAGTCCTCACAGTGCACAGCCTGGCCTTTGCCGGCAGCCTAAGGGCAATGAAATGGTTTGTACAAAACATTCCAGTACATGTCTCCTGGCCACTCCTAGTTGTTAAACTAATCACTAGCTGATTGTTTTATGATTTTCAGCAATTTTGTGCACCATAATGGTTCCATAGACTGACTTCATAATATCTGAGTTCTATTGAAAGGAGCTTCTATAGTTTAATTCCATCTCCAGGAAACTGTCAGTCTTAGTCTACTTTTCCTTTATAACAAACTTCCCACTTTCGTGAATGCCAACTCTTGAACTTAACTCTACCCTACTTAGTTGCAAATGGTATCCGATTTTAAGAAGAGATTTGACACCTTCTGGCCTATGGTCTGTTTTTCACCATTGTAAGTCTCGGAGTTATAAGTCTGATGCTGGGGCCAGAAACAGATGATCCTCCTCCTATGGTAGCTAAGCACCTTCTAGGTCGAGGTGGTGTGTGCCAGAAGCAAATCTCCTTCACCTGATTTTCCTGATATAGAACTTCTACCCCATGAATGGGAGCCAGGGTAATCAGAAACCAAATATTTTCAAAAACTCCACCAGAAGCATTGGTGTAACAGGCTTTCCTGAGCCACCAATCCCCAAATCATGACATGGGAACTGATCGTTAGTTACAAATGCTTGGCTTTCTTTTATGCTTTTTCTACTAACTCTTACAACTTAATTAAACCTGTTTCTCTTCATCTACATTTTGCATCAGGGCTTTTGCCTTTCTTCCATTCTGTATGTCCTTCTCCATGTCTAGCTGACTGGTGGCTTCCTGGCCCTGGGCATCTCCCTCTCTTCCTCCCCCATTCTCTCTTCTCTCATTCTCTTCTGCTTATTCTCTCTGACTGCCAGCTCCACCTATCACTCTACTGCCTAGCTATAGCCAATCAGCTTCTTAATAGACCAATCAGGAAAGGAAACAGGAAAGGAAAAACAGCAACACGTCTTTATAAAATTAAGCATAACTTTTTTTTTTTTTTTTTTTTTTACAAAGGCAGCATAAACAAATGTAACACATCTTTACATAGTTAAGGTAATATTCCACAGCACACTGCCATTAGGGCAATGCAGAATGGGAACACTGTATCTCCAGCTGCTGGCTTGAGACTGACTTCATCAGCAGTCAGTGGAAACAGGAGGCCACTGTAACTCAAAGGTAGATCTTTTTGAGTGGTACCAGAAGAGAAAAAAATTGGTTTTGACTATATGAACCTGGAGGACAGTTTCCCATTTTAATGAGACGGAGAAAGGAGAGGAAGTGTATAGTCACTATGGCAGGAAGAGAGAGAATCTAAAGACAGACACAAATGCCCTTTCATTTGAAAATCACACTATGGAGACAAAGAATCCCACAGAATTGAATTTTTTTTCCTGGAATGCCCTGCAAGAAGAAGGGAAAGGAACTCACTTTATAGGAAGAAAATTAACACAGTAAGACAGCTTATATTAACATGAATATTTCCTACATTTAAAAAGAATCTTATTCATAACAATGCAATTCTATATACAAAAAAAAAGCAGAGAAAAACTGAGCTTGGCTTCTCTACTATGGTCAAGCTGTATTCCAATTGATTTCCCTTTTCCCCTACATGCTTACTCATTACTTGTTGCATAAGAAGACCCAATGAAAGTACAAAAGTGGACCTTTCCATGGGTGCATGGAAAGATAAGGTTTATTATTTTTTTCAATGGTTATTTTTAAATTTTATTTTATAATACAATTCAGTTCTACATATCAGCCACGGATTCCCTTGTTCTCCCCCCTCCCGCCACTCTCCCCTTCCCCGCAGCTCACCCCCCATTCCCACCTCCTCCAGGGCAAAGCCTCCCCCCCCCCCCAGGACTGAGATCAACCTGGTAGACTGAGTCCAGGCAGGTCCTGTCCCCTCCTCCCAAGCTGAGCCAAAAGACCCTGCATAAGCCCCAGGTTTCAAACAGTCAACTCATGCAAAGAGCACAGGACCCGGTCCCACTGCCTAGATGCCTCCCAAACAGATCAAGCCAATCAACTGTCTCACCCATTCAGAGGGCTTGATCCAGTTGGGGGCCCCTCAGCCATTGGTTCATAGTTCATGTGTTTCCATTCCTTTGGCTATTTGTCCCTGTGCTTTATCCAACCTTGGTTTCAACAATTCTCGCTCATATAAACCCTCCTCTTTCTCGCTAATTAGACTCCCGGAGCTCCACCCAGGGCCTAGCCGTGAATCTCTGCATCCAGATTCCTCAGTCCTTGGATGGGGTTTCTAGCACGACTATTAGGGTGTTTGGCCATCCCATCACTAGAGTAGGTCAGTTCCGGCTGTCTCTCGACCATTGCCAGCAGTCTATTGTGGGGGTATCTTTTTGGATTTCTGTGGGCCTCTCTAGCACTTTGTTTCTTCCTATTCTCATGTGGTCTTCATTTACCATGGTCTCCTATTCCTTGTTCTCCCTCTCTGTTCTTGATCTAGCTGGGATCTCCTGCTCCCCCAAGTTCTCTTTCCCTCGGCACTCACCCTTCATTGCTCCCACTCATGTCCAGGCTGTTCATGTAGATCTCATCCATTTCTCCATCATTGGGCGATCCCCGTGTCTTTCTTGGGTTCCTGTTTTCCAGGTAGCCTCCCTGGTGACGTGAGTAGCAGTCCAGTCATCCTTGTTCCACATCTAGGATCTAGAAAAAATCATCCCGAGTGAGGTAACCCAGACTCAGAAAGGTTTATTATTAATATGAAAGGCCCATATGGCTCCAATGGTAGAGAGAGACTAGCCAGAGACATTTGGGAGAGACCAAAGCTGCCATGGCTATCTCCTGGAAGTAGAGAGAACCAAATTGAAAAACTCTTGCCAGTTTCAATGAGAACAGATAGCTGCAGGGTGAAGGAGGAAGATATAATCTGGAGGAGCGAGGGAACAGGCATAGTCAGGGAGGAGTGAGGGAGGTGAGAACCAGGAGACTAGCTTAAGGCTTTGGTATGCACTACAGGTGCATGTTAATAGGGATAGAAGGACCCTGTAGATTACTGTGGAGCTTTGATATGGAACCAGATGCTCCATTAGCATAAGGTGGGGGAGATACAGCACTTATTTTTTTAAAAATATACTTTATATCGAAATGATTTTTAAAATACTTTCATATTTAAAATCTCTGAATATGATCTGAAGGGCATAACAAAATTCCATATATTTTAAAGATTTATTTATTATTTATGTGTATGATTGCTCTATTTGCATGTATGCCAGCATGACAAAAGAGGATATCAGATGGAAGAGGGCATCAGATCCTATTATAGATGGTTGTGAGCCACCACATAGATACTGGGAATTGAACTCAGGACCTCTGGAAGAGCAGCCAGTGCTCTTAATCACTGAGCTACCTCTCCAGCCCTGAAAGTGATACATACACAAACACACACACACACACACACACACACACACACACACACACACACACACACACATTGAGATAATTACTGTACATATTAGTGTATTAGTTTGCTTTTTCGTTTCTGTGATAAACTCTGTGACCAAAAGTAACTTGAGAAGAAAGGCATTTTGTTTGTTTTTGTTTTTTGGCCCATTCTTGCAGTCACAATCTATCAATACAGGAAGGATCTTCTGCCTAGGACTGGTACAAACCACAGTGGACTTGAATCTCTGTCACCAACTAATAGCCAAGAAAATGCCTGCAGATATGTTCACAGGAAAATCTGGCTGAGGAAATTTCTCAGCTGATATTCTCTCTTCCTAGGTGACTGTAGTTTCTATCAAGTTGACAGTGAAAACTAGTCAGTGTGACAGGCCAAGACCATGCAGAGGCCCCTCCAACTTCCCTTCTTGCTGAAGCCATTTCAGGTTTAACTAGAATTTGATCTCCTTTTTTTGCAGAATCCTGTGGGAAATTAACCAACTCTGTTCGAGGAACCAGAGGTCAAGATGCCCCAGCTAACTTAGCTTCTGTCAAACTTCCGACTTGTACAAAACTTCTTCTCCAGCTAACTACTTAGCTTCTGTTAAACTGCTTGCTTGCACAAAATCCTCCTTCCGCATCAGCTGAGTATGTGAAATACTCAATAAGTAGTTTTTGCCTTTGAAAGCCTCTTGCTCTAAATGCTTGGGGCTACAAATGGGTTCCTGAATATTTATCTGAGTGTAGTCCCAGCTGACTGGAATGAAGACCTTCAAATAACAATGAGCTGTGTCTGAGTGGTCATCTCTGGGCTCCACATAAGTGAGGGTGCTTACTATTTTGTGTTTTTTTAATTTCTATATTAAAAATATCTATCCATTTTTTTCTCTGTGAATACTAATTCTACTTGGTTCCTAAACTAGTATTCCATGGAAAACATTATCTACATAATATTTTCCTAAAGATGAATATCTGATTTTCCTCAGATATTTACTTGAAGCATCAACATAGTGTCTACCACCAAAGTTTGGATCCCAACTGATGCATTGGTTAACTGGAGCACTAGTATATTAAAAATTACCTTGTTGGTAGAAGTCCTGGTAGGACCACAAGCTCCCCGTGGCATATGCTAATGGCAGCAGGTGGTGTTTGTTTCTTATTCCAGGTTAAGGGAGTGTTAGAATCTTGGTTTTGACTGTGTATTACATCTGACATAAATGGCAGATGTCCTTTCCTCCACTGTGCATAAGAAGCACACATACCTGGTCTCAGAACATATTTGGGCATAAATTCCCCATAAGGGACCACAGTGTCACCTTCATTTTAAATTCTGACTTAGTTTGTTTCATAATTTAGTACTGGATGCTGCTCAATTCTTCCAAATTAGCTATTCCTCTTTGATTGGTTTAATTAGCCTTACTTCTTGTGTTGGCATCAATGTACTATCCAACTTACCTGAGTTTGTCATTTTACTAAAAGTTTTCCAAGTTTTGCTGTTCAAAATTTAAAGCGTTTATTTGGTTGGCAGTTGAGAATTTTAACTAATAAGAACATATGGTGCTGTCAGTAAAACAATACCATGCTATTTACAATAAAATCAATTATCTATCACAATTAATCATCTATCCTTTCAAGCAGGGTGTGGAGTAAATGATGTTGAATACAAAGTGACATGTGCATCCTGGAGCTGTGAACTGAGCAGGGGGGCTGGCAGAGGGCACAGCCATTTACAAAATAAAATACTCACAGCAAGAAACTTTCACAAACTCACATTTTCCATGGCCAAATGGATAAGAATAAATCAAAGCAAGTGTTATATTGCAGCACTGGAGAAAAGGGACTGTAATGAGAATTTCAAACAGCCCTGCTTCTCTTTTTCCTTCTGTTTCTTGTTTTCTTCCCTCCAAAACAAAATTAGAGTGGGAAACATTTCAAAGGAAAAGTCTGCCTTACATACAGCATAGCCTCCTAGGTTTGTTGTTGTCTTTAGGATATGCTGAGGAGAGAAATGGGCAGGGGTGTGTGTGTGTGTGTGTGTGTGTGTGTGTGTGTGTGTGTGTGTGTGTGTTTGGGGTGAGGGGGGTGGAGGAAGATGTACAAAGCAAGTAAGTATAAATCTTTGTGTCATCCCACAGAGCATTTTAGAAAATTTAAACTGGTATTTTTTTGTAATAATTTCATGTTTCCAGTAACAGCTACTAAGAAACAGAATTAGGAAGAACAGACGAAAACTCAATAAAAGTGATGAGATCATTTAATTTTCTGGACTGGATCCTGATTTGTCAAGGGCAAAGAAAGAAATTACAACTGATCTTCATGTCTATGAGACTTCGGAAAGAAATTAACTTTTTTATTTGTTTGGAGAATATAATTTATACTTTTATTATGATTCACAGAAGTACATTTACTGAATTTATATCATTTATTTTAAAATTACTTAAAGCTTTTTAAGGGCTCAGATGTTCTAGATAGACAAAGCATCATTTAGATATTTAAGATGTCTTTCATTTAAAAAAAGATAAAGATAATTTATGACAAGAACAATCACACCAAAAAGTGGATGTCAGAACATCCTTTGAATACTTGGATGAAAGGAATAAAAGACTACAGAGATTTCCTTATTTCAGATATGAGACTTTTATTTGTGGCTGAGGAATTAAAATAAATGCTATATTAACTCATGTGTCCCTTTAAAATCACTAACTATAAACAATAGAAAGAAAATACATCATTCCAAAGTTTGATTTTTATCATTGCACCTTTTTCCCCTTATGGAATAGGATGTGGTCATAACTGGGAAGAGAGTAGCAAAGACACAGCTGTTTAACAAGCAAATATCCCTACATAGTCTTACAGTGCATATGGACAATTATGCATGGGTACCCGAATACGACATTTGAGTGTGTATGTGTGAGACAGAGTAGACTGGGGGACCTCTGAAAAAATTTAGTAACTTTCTGTGTTGATTTGTGGGAACCTTGAACAATTTTATATGTGCAAGTTTTTGTTATTAAACATTTTCATGAAATGGCTCAGTGGGTAAATGTTCTTGCTAAAAAACCTGATGACTTGAGTTCAGTCTCTGGAATCACTTGATGGAAGGAAAGAACCAACTATCACCATCTGTCCTCTGACCACCGCACATGGTTCATGAATACACACACCACATAATGTAAACAAATAAATAAATATTTAAATAGTAGTTTGCAATTTGTATTCACCAGATCTTTTATGCATACCTTTCTTGGTCTTATAAAATGGCAAATGTAGCCAATGAACAATATATTTCTTGTCCCTGGAAACTAGAATTTCCCATTCTGTCTCTATGTTTTTGTTTGTTATAATTATTTCAGCTTCCAATTTTTTTTGTAGCTATGCCACTACACATTAAAACATTTTTAAGACTGTCTGTTGTGTGTTATTTGGAATTGTTTTGGGTTTCAGCTGATATGAGCATAAGTAGACACATGTATCTTTGAGAATCTACTTTCAATTTTAAAGAAAATTGAAAAATATTCAGTAATAATACCCATAATATCATTCAGTGGGAAAAGATAATGACTTCAGCAAATCTCAAAACAATAAAAAGACATCACATATAAAGTAACACAATTATTTGCAAATTACATATCTAATAAAATACTAAAATACAAAATACAAAAATGAAGAGTATTATTTTATTTCTCTCTCTCTCTCTCTCTCTCTCTCTCTCTCTCTCTCTCTCTCTCTCTGTGTGTGTGTGTGTGTGTGTGTTTTGTAGGTTAATGCAAGTAAATGTATGTGTGAGCATGCACTCTTGTGTATGCATGTGTGTACATGCAATGTGAACATGTGTTCCTGTGTGTGCATATGTGCATATGTGTACGTATGTGTGCCTGTGATCTTTGTGTGTGTGTGTGTATAGAAGTAAGAGTTTGATGTTAGGTATCAATCTCTGTTATCATTCCATCTGACTTTTGACACCAAGCCTGTCTTACTGAACCTAGTCCTTTATGTTTTGATTACACTGGCTGACCACTGAGCTCCAGTAATCATCGCATCTGTTTTCCCGTCACTGGATTACAGAGTTACAAAATTGCACTTGACTTTTTTATGAGTATCTGTATCAAAACTCATGTCCTCATATTTTTTTTATCTTACATACTTATTTTATTTTTTCTTTTTACATACTAATCACAGTTCCCCCTTCCTCACCTCCTCTTGTTCCTCTTCCACTTCCCCTCACCTTGTGCCCCCATCTGCTCCTCAAGGAGGGTAAGGCCTCCCATGAGGAGTCAACAAAGCCTGGCATATCAAGCTGAGGCAGGACCAAACACCTCCTCGCTGCATCAAGGCTGAGCAAGGTATCCCTCAATAGGGAATGGGCTCCAAAAAACCAGTTCATGTACCAGGGATAAATCCTGGTCCCACTGCCAGAGGCTCCATAAACAGACAAAGCCATACAACTGTCATCCACATTTATAAGGCCTAGTTAAGTCCCATTCAGGCTCCCCAGCTGTCAGTCCAGAGTTCATATGAGCTCCCACTAGCTTGGGTCAGCTGTCTCTGTGGGTTTCCCCATCATGATCTTGACCTCCCTTGCTCATATAATGCCCCCTCCCTTTCTTCAACTGGATACCAGGAGCTCAGTCCAGTGCTTGGCTGTGGAACTCTGCATCTGCTTCCATCAGTCACTGGATGAAGGTTCTATGATGACAATTAGGGTATTTAGCAATATTTAGTATTTGATTACAAGAGAAGGCCAGTTCAGGCATCTTCTCCAGTATTGCTTGGAATCTTAGATGGGGGTCATCCTTGTGGATTTCTGGGAATTTCCCTAGCACCAGGTTTCTCCCTAACCCCATAATGGCTTCCTCTAACAAGATGTCTCTTTCATTGCTCTCATCTTCACATTTAAACCACACGTACTTTATACACTGAGATGTTTCCCAACCCATAGGTAGACATATTTAATTCCTTTATTTTCATTCTTCAGATATTTCTTTATTAATATTCAAATGATGTAAACCTTCTTTTATCATTCTTACACAAAGGTGTAATAGTTATTATTTTAAAGATTCTTATTACATATTTGATGCTTTTAATAAACCACAACCTAAATTCTATGAGATATTATATATTTCTGTTTTATGTTAAAGTAACTGAAACACAGAACATTGCAGTAAATTTGCTCAAATCAGTGCTTCTGAGGATGGAGGTTGAGATTTTAATCTTGTCTTTGTCCAAAACCAGAAATTATAATCAACATATTCTATTGCTAAAAGATGTAGAAAGGTATTTAGGATGAAATGGTTAAAACTAAGAGTACAGATGATATTGTAAACTTCCTCAAATCAGTGCTTATTGAAGAAGTGGGAAATGAAAATAAATACCTGTTTAAATGCCTCTATGTATTTTCCTTGCTTATGAAAGTCAAATGCTTTTTATGCTTTATATGTAGGCTATGTTTTTTATGTCTATAACCTTGATTAGTATTTAATTTTGCTAAATTTAGATTTTTCCTATTACAGAGAAAAGGAAATCAATTAGTAGTAGTTAGGTTTATTTTTGTTTTTTCAATCTTAATGGAAAGGAGCCATGAATAAAGAAGTGCTTAATACACAGATTTTCATAATCTCAGTGTTAGATACATTACTGACAAGATAATAATTTATGATGCAAGGGAATAAAGGGAAAATTACTGCTGATAAATCAAACTATATCACTAAGATAGGTTATCAAGTGTGATTACATGTCCAAAGGAACGTTGAACAAAATGTCATATTATCTGTTCAATATACTCCTAAATTTTGATTCATTTAGGTCATTGAAATATTGTATTATGTGCATGTGTTTATATGTATATGTACATACTGTTTATAAAATCTGACATCACAATAATAATTTTGTATACTTATTTATTTATCTTTCTTTGTTGTCTAACAGGAGAAAATAATACATAAGCTATTTGAGAGATCCTTGAGGCTTTCTCACAAAAATTCTGATTTACCAAATCTTTGCAGAACTACTTTAAATTTGATGACTTCTTATATAATCCATTATCAGGATCGGAGGCTGAAGTTGGTACCATCTTTGGCTTTATAAAAATTTAATCTCTGATCACGATAAAAACAGATTAAAAAAGTTTGTGACTACTAAGGAGAGTCTTACAATATAGCTACCTCATGTGAGAATTGGGAATATTAGGTCTAGTCGCAGATGGGACCTCAAAAAATTTGTTCAGTGCTAAATGGTCTGACCAGAGAACTTACAACAAGTAACCTCTATAAGATCTGAGAAGATTATATTTAAGAATATATATATATATATATATATATATATATATATATATACATATAATATATTCATGCAATAACAATAGGTTAAAAAAGGGGAACATGAATTTGAACAGCATGAATTTGAACAGCATGGAAGGATATATGGGAGGCTTTGGAGGGAGGAAGGAGATGGGAGAAAGGTTGTATATCTACTATAATCTCAAAAATAAATAAATAAATAAATAAATAGTTAAGTAAATAATTTTCTTAGGAGGCACTGACAAGTCAGGCTTCATTGGAATTCTCATGTATCTTTTCATTCTAAATTATACATTTTTTTTTTTTCTGAACCACTTTCACAACTGAGAGTCTATAAACTCAGCAACTTCATTTTCTTTGTAAGTTTGTCACTGGCAGGAAGGATATCTGGGTTTAGTTTTAAACAATGTTCACTCTAACTATGGGGGTATAAGGATTTCTTTCATGTTAGAGAGTTTTTTTGTTTTGTTTTTTTTTTTTTTTGTTAGTAGATGTGGTGCTTGAGTAGGGATTTGAAGACTTGAGTTTCTAGTGGTCTTCTCTCACTTTGTCAAGCACAAACATGCATGAGAAATTATACTTGTTAAGGTGACACATTGTTCTAAGCTACTGCTGTGGTTGAGAGTGATCTGAGGTCAGTTTGGGTTGGAACTCAGAGTAGTGCCTTGGAAAGTATTGAGAAATCTTCAGTATGTGGTGCCAAGTGGAAAGTCCTTGAGCCATATCATTGGCTTTCTGAAATCTGATCTCTATGAACGCTGTCATAAAAGCCAACTTACCTACACATTCCTCCCTCTGCTCCTAATTTGGGACATTATCATGTGTTTGTTCCAGCAGATGCTCGGCGTAGCTATTTACTGTCTGCCATAATATGATGTGGACAACGACAAAGCCAATGTAGTCACTACACTTTCAAAATTCCAAAACAAAATAAATACAACCTTTTTCTTTATAACTTAGCAATTATAATTATGTCCCCATGAGGCTGTATAACTGAGAAGTACAAAGACTAAATACATGATAACCTAGAACCATGGTTATTACAAGTGATCGGTTAGAATTAATCAAAAGTGGCATTTTCCATAAGTCTATTCCATATTCCATTTACTGGTACCCTACAACTCAAAATAGAACCACTAGTACAGTTTTGTCTAACTAAGTGAAATCAATTCCTAAACATCAAAAACCAATTTAGAAATCTTATTCTCAAGACTCCGTTTTCTAAAATTACTTTCAGTTTCAAAATCAGTTATTTAGAGAAATACATGTATGTGTATGTGCACATACATAAAACAAATATTTCAATCTCCTAATGTATTTGTTTCTAAGATGTCCCGTCATGACTTGTCCTCAGGGATTTTTCTCCTTCTTAGGAAATTTAATATCAAATCTCTTTTTCAAATATATTGATTAAAGCATTGTTATATCAGTATTTATTGTAAATCTAGTTAAATCAATATTTCAACTACTCAAAAATTTTGTCATGTGTTTCAAAGAGCAGGAACATCACACTAAACATGGGTATATTCTTCATTGAAATAGAAGTAGATGTCATAAGTATATTCTTTTTCATCATCTTACTAAACATATGCACACTACAGGCATTCCAAGCAAACCCTAACTGAGCATCTCCCTTGTGTTTGCCTGGGTATCCTTGAATAAATGTAAAAGTTTACGGACGTTCTGTGCCTGGGGCTGAATTGTTAGTGCATAAACATAGTTTTCTCATCTTGAACTGGGTCTATAATTTAACTGATGTGACATTGTAAAATATTTGCTTAATTTGGGACAGAAGAGGAAATCAACCTTATTGTTGATGCCCAGGGGTTTAACGATTCATTTTCATTTTGGTTCACTTATTTTGATCTTAAATTGTGAGACTCAATTACTATAGATAAATCCCATCTAGTTTCATTGCATAATTGGTTTTTGTAGAGTCCATTATCCTAATAATTATACTTTAATTGTTATAAAAATGAAATATTCTGATAGGAAACATCAGGAAATAATAACAGTAATTAATGGTAATTAAATTTATGCAACCCATTTTA
The DNA here is from genome assembly GCF_004664715.2 of Peromyscus leucopus. Lineage (NCBI taxonomy): Eukaryota > Metazoa > Chordata > Mammalia > Rodentia > Cricetidae > Peromyscus > Peromyscus leucopus. The sequence goes on along the minus strand of NC_051071.1, from coordinate 70,338,358 downwards.
GAAGAGAGAGGTCGGAGGTTACTTATAAAGTTTATATAGGACTTAAGCAAAAAATATGTAAAATTTGTTTTTTATTTACTCACAGTGGCTAAAATGTATTAAAATTCAAAAGAGAGAATTTTCTTCATATCAAGAACAAGTCAGTGTGAATTCAAGAATTGTGTATCTTTTAGATAATGTGCCTCTATTTACTCATTTAATTCATGCCTGTCTATCTCAGATACCCTATAGCATTTCAATGGAAGAAATAAGACCATATTCTGAGCATAAATTTCATTAGAAGCTCATGTTGTGAGAAGATGCCACTGATACTTAGTGGGTCCACACACAGGGAAAAATGGGGCCAGTGCCGCCAGTATTGTTCGGCACGCAGACTGAGGATAGAATTCTCATCTAATCAGTTTCCGTGCAGAAAGTTAATAATAATGAAATTGTTGTATGTATGCCTTCATTCTTATTTTTCCTTGAATTCCCAGAAAAATGAAGAACATTCTTGGGCTGAGTACTGAGGCCCAGTCTCAAAAGCAATAACAGACAGTAAGAACTAAAAAAAAAAGTATAAGCCAAACCCTGGAGCTGAGCTAAGAATGCTCATTCAGCTCTAATGTTGAATTCATGTTCACCAACAGGATGGCTATTTTGTCATGTGTTCAATGTGAAAGCAATTTTATTATTGGTGAGTAATAAAAATGTCAAAAACTTAGTGTCTTAAAGTATAAAAACATCAATGTTTTTCCTCATAATTCTTTGAGTTGGCTGTGTTCCCTTTGGTATTTATTGTGATCTATGTGGCTTGCCTAAATGTCCTTTAACTTTGTTCAACACAAGAGCAAAACAAGTCGCTTAAGCAAGTCTGGAATCAGTGAGGAAGCTAACCATTAAATGGAATGAACAACTGAACGTATGTGATGTGTACTGATACAGTAAAACAGGCTGGCATAATCTACTTGCTCTTTGTGTTTACTTCTCATATGGTCTGAACTCAAATAAAGAAGATTGCCTGAAATACACATATTTTATCAATTTACCTTTCTTTGAGGCTATTTTAATTTTAAGTCTTTTACATTTCTCCACAACATTTAGTTATTGGTTCTATTGATTATTTTAATGTAGAAACGTATATACTTTGAATTTCAACACATATCTAATTTAGCAACTAGTCAGTTTTCTAGAGTACTAGCAAATATCATACCCAGTACTGTTGATTTTTATTTTTATTGTAGCTCCCCCCCCCAATATGCCAAACTTCTGTTTCACTAGGAAATCATTTTCAAAACACCACTAAAGATTCTTTTGTTCATTACTTTTGTAACTTTCATGTTTTAATCATTTTAAAGATTTATTGTATTTTTAATTACATGTATCTCTGTGTGTCTGTGTATGGGATCTCTGTGTAGCCTTAGTTGTACTGCATCCGCTGTATAGACCAGGCTGCAAAATTTTTAAAAGATTTATTTATTTTTAATTTATATGTTTGAGTGTTTGGCCTGCGTACCTCTATATATTAAGTGAGTGTGGTAACCATGGGGGCCAATAGAGGGAACTGGAGCCAATGATAGCATCCAAGTGTGAATGCTGTGAAAAGAAAGCTGGTCCACTGCAAAGTAACAGGTAGTACTCTTAGATGCTCACTTTCCAGCCAATAACATGTCTTCTTTCCCTCCATCCCTCCCCACTCCTTCCATCCCTCCTCCTCCCTCCCTGCTTCCTTCCTTCCTTCCTTCCTTCCTTCCTTCCTTCCTTCCTTCCTTCCTTCCTTCCTTCCTTTCTTTTTTCTTCCTTTCTTTCTTTCTTTTCTCTTTCTTTTCTGCAGTAAGGATTTCAGAGAATAGAGATTGGGATTGAAGAAGCTCTGGCAGGCTTGAGAACGGCAAACACAGGCCTGATCATGGTAAACATTGTATATAGGTTTTGCCTTTTAACCCCTTTTCCTTTCCCTTACTAAAAGCCATTACATTCCTAAAGCCATTTCCCAAGGTCTGTTCCCTTATTTGACCAATAACTCAACTGTGAAACAAAACACCAAGGTCCAGCAATCAAAATTCTTTGACTAACATGTCCAATCAGTATTTACCAACTCATCCTAGCACAGACTGTCCCCCTTTTCTCCTTGAAAACCTACTACTTAGAAACACCCTCTCTTGCATTTCTTGCTTGCTTGATTTTGCTGCTGCTGCTGCTACTGCCACCTCCCCCAACCCTTCTTGTCCCTCTAGGGTAATGAATGTGCTAAAAATTTGGTATCTGGGTATGACTTGTACAGATTCTGGAGGTGACCTCCCTTATATGTATACTTTCCAATAGAGTTTTGCTCTATAATCTCATGTGAGACAATGATAACACAATACAAATTAAAATAATTTCATCTGGATTCAGGGAGGAAATTGAAATCCTAAACTTTAGTAAGAACATAAATAAATGAAATAGATACAGACTTGATAAAATGAGTATTACAGAAAACTGTGCAAAAAAATTGAATTTTACAAGCAGAGTGGTTCTCTTAGGCCTAAACTTGTCTAAAGAGCTAATATTTCAAGAAGGACTATTTTGTATTTAAATACACATATTCACGGAGATAACATTTTGCATCACTTGTAAAGCATGTGTGTCCTATAAATGAGTTTTTCACAAGTCATTGCCAAATACAAACTAAATACTGTATGTGAAAGCATCTACTTAAAAGACAATACCAGTGTATATTACAGAAAATACATGGTTTGTGTTATTTTTCAGGCCTCAGAAACAATTTTGAACTGAAATAGATACCTTCTCTTTTGTTGCCTTTCTTATGACCATACTAGGAACATTAGAAAGTGCCCACCAGGAAACTGGGGTTCTGTTTGCAATCAGAGTATAGCAAAGAAGACCACTTCATGGACATCTGGGAAGTACAATATGAAAGCAATTTTGTTTTTCCTATGACAGAGTTGCACTATGTAACTTTGGCTGTCCAGAAACCCATTGTGTAGAACAGGCACTAAAGAAGTAATTTTTAAGGGGCCATTTATGCTCATTATAGAATAGGACTAATAAAAACAAAACTCATAGTCATATTTTAAAACATTAACAATCGCCAAGTAAACACTTTCAAAACTATTTTGTTATTCTAGAGCAAATGTGCTTTCAAAAATGGTGCTGACTTGGTGGCAAATGTAATCTAAACAATCCAGAAGCATTCTGAAAATTAGAGTTCTCCAAGAATAATACCACATTCTAGCAAATACTGCAGCCTTACAACAGGGGATTATTGAATCAGTGACTGTCTATAAAACTAAGGAATGTTTTATAGACCAGAAACCAAGTCTACAGATATATCAAATATGAGTAATTTTGATACATTGGTTTATATGTTTTCATGTCTCACAAACACTTTTAACATGCATGCATTTCCTATAATGATGCAAATATCTGACTTCTGTTACAAGCAATCACTGCCCTTGTATTTGATCCTTTTGATTTCGTGTCCATTTAGGTCTTAGATCTATTCATCATTTGGATTTGGATTCACGTTAAAAAAATAAAAAACAAAAATCATCTCCTTCTAAAGGTGATATCTGGTATTCAGCTCTTAATATAATAAACATATATACCCCATTTGTCATTGTGCTGGTCAAGATTTATATTCCTTAAAAGAAAACTATCAGTATAATTATTATGACATAATATCAAAACTTCCTAGTGACAAAGTTTTTTTAACAATGCATTTTATTTATATTATTAAAACTCTTTTCACTTACAAATATGCTAACAAATCATGTTTTTCCACATGCCATTCTTAAGCCACACCCAGTAGCTAATATATAATTCTGCATTTAAGAAGCCAGTAGAGATTCATTTAAACAATAGAATTTAGTGAAGAACACATACCATTTCACAAAGAAAAATATAAATTAAAAAATGTGATGAAATGGTTAGGTGTTTCATTGGTGTCAAAATTGTAACTCTCATACAACTCGACTACTCTGGCAAAGTATATATCTCAGTATATATAATGGGAAAGTCTTCATATCTCAGTATGCCTGCCTCTAAAAGGCTGTGTATAACGATGTTAATTACATAGTGATTTGGATACCTAAATAAGATAGGTCAGGAGAGACTTAGGAAAACACTAAGCACATCTGTTGATGTAACCAACCGTCTTATTAAATAAGAAACACAGAAACAATGTAAAAGAGAAAGCCGAGAGGTCAGAGCTCAGAGCTAAAATCTCACCCTTCCTTCTGCTGTCCCAGCTTCGCGAAAAGAGACCTACTTCCTGTCGGTTCGTTTTTTTATAGTATGTTGTTCTGCCTTCTCATTGGTTGTAAACCCAAACACATGACTGCCTCATCACTGTCTGAATGTACAGCCCCCTAGGTCTTAAAGGCATATGTCTCCAATGCTGGCTGTATCCCTGAACACACAGAGATCTTATGGGATTAAAGGCGTGTGCCACCACCGCCACACTCTTGCTATGGCTCTAATAGCTCTGACCCTGAACACACAGATATCTATGGGATTAAAGGCGTGTGCCACCACCGCCACACTCTTGCTATGGCTCTAATAGCTCTGACCCCCAGACAACTTTATTTATTAACATACAATCAAAATAATATTTCAGTACAATTAGATTACCACCACACACATCCAAGTAATAAATAGGTATTTGGTGTGTGTGTGTGTGTGTGTGTGTGTGTGTACATTACTGTTATTATTATTAATACTGTATAGAAAAAGTATAAAGGCAGATAAATTCGAATTAGAGCATATTCAAAATCAGCAGACTAGGCAACCCTGACAGCTTTCAGCAAAGTTTAATATATTTTAATATATGCAGTTGTTAATTAAGTTATTAATTAAGTTATTAATGTTATTTACTAAGTCAAAATTATTTCCACAAAGCCCTAACCTCAAGCACTGCCTATCAGAGTATGCCTTCCAACCTTCATAAAAGGATTATTGCTGTTGTCTCCCAATGCATGTGTATGACAAATGCCTAAGGAGTGTGTGGCCTCACTTGTAAGCAGAAGATATATGATTTCTCTTCAAAATACCAGCGAATGCCTTTCCAAGTTGATCTTGTTAGGATAAAGGGAGAGGGAAAGATGCTTATTCATTTCTTTAGCAACAAATGGAAATGGGACTGATGCTCTTTCATCCATGAGCAGAATCAGTTTCTCTTCAGTTTTCTCTTTCCTGGTATTTAATTTTCTTTAGCACTAGAACATGGGATGAAAAGCAATTTCCTTTCAACAATGACATGTTAGAAACTTGTTACCTAAAGTCTGGATACCACTTCAGATATTTTAACCACAGTACTGACTGTAAAGGGGGTCAGCAAAGGACCATGCTCGTGATTTTGAGTAGAGTTGATGGCTCAGTAAAGAGGATAATTTTCGTTTTCTGTATTTGCTTTTATGCGAGTGTTTTTTGTTATTGTTTTGTTGTATTTGTGTGTGTGTGTGTGTGTGTGTGTGTGTGTGTGTTGTGATGTGTTATATGTGTCTAATGTTGTATGTGTTATATGTAATTGTAATTGTGTATGTGTATGTGTATGTGTGCACATGGGTACATGGGCATGTGGAGAGTAAATGTCAACATTAGTTGTCTTCCTTGGCTGCCTGGCATCACTATTTTTCAAGACGAGGTCTCTCATTGAACCTAAAATTCATTGATTTGGTAAGACATGTTGGCCAGTGAACTTTAAGGATCCATCTGTCTCTTTTCCCTGCCCTAATCCTTTCTGTTCTAAGATTACAGTATCATCACTAATCTAGGCTTTGTATTTGGCTTCCATGAATCTGATATCAGGTTCTCATGTTCGGACAGTAGGCATTTTTTTGTTTTGTTTTGTTTTTTTTTTTTTTTTTTTTTTTTTTTGGTTTTTCAAGACAGGGTTTCTGTGTGTAACTTTGCACCTTTCCTGGAACTCACTTTGGAGACTAGGCTGGCCTCGAACTCACAGAGATCCACCTGCCTCTGGCTCCCGAGTGCTGGGATTAAAGGCGTGCGCCACCACTGCCCGGCTCGGACGGTATGCATTTTACCAATGATCCACCTCCCATGCAAATAAATCCATATCGATCACTCTTCACAAAACTGAAGTCCACATGGATCAAAGACCTCAACATAAAACCGGGTACACTGAACCCGACAGAAGCAAAAATAGGGAATAGCCTTAAATGCATTGACACAGGAGACAACTTCTTGAATAGGACATCAATATCATAGGCACTAAGATCGACAATTAATAAATGGGACCTCATGAAACATCAAGGACATCAATAGGACAAAATGGCAGCCTATAGAATGGGAAAAAGATTTTCACCAACTCTGCATCTGACAGAGGATTAATATCCAAAATATATATTAAAAAAAAAAACCTCAAGAGACTAGATTTTGAAAAACCAAATTGCCCATTTTAAAATGGGATACAGATTTAAACAGACAATTCTTAACAGAGGAATTTCAAATAGCTGAGAAACACTTAAAGAAATATTCAGCATCCTTACCATCAGCATATCAAAATGGCTCAGATTCCATCTTACACCTGTCAGAATGGCTAAGATCAAAACACAAGTGACACTTCATGCTAGAGAGGGAGTGGAGCAAAGTGAATACTCTTCCATCGCTGGTGGGAGTGAAAACTTGTACAATCACATTGGAAATCAATATGGTAGTTTCTCATAAAATTGGGAATTGATCTATCTCAAGCCCCACCTGTACTACTACAGGGCATATACTCAAAAGATGTTGGTTTATACCACACCTGCTCAGCTATGTTCTCAGCAGCTTTATAATAATAGCCAGAAACTGGAAACAACCTAGGTTTCCCTAAACTGAAGAGTAGATAAAGAAAATGTGATACATTTACACAATAGAGTATTATTCATCCATTAAAAACAATGGCACTGTGAAATTTTCAAGCAAGTAGATGGAATTAGAAAGATTCACCCCGAGTGAGGTAACCTATACCCAGAAAGACAAACTCGGTATGTACTCACTCATAAGTGGATATTAGCTGTAAAATAAAGGATAATTATGCTACAATGAGCAATCTCAGAGACTAAGTTACATGGAGAGCTCAAGAGAAGGACACATGGATATCCCTGAGCAGGGCAAATGGAATAGATTTTGCAAGTGGAATAGGGGTGGATAGGGATGGGAACAGGAGAAATCAGGTGTGCGTGAGAGTGGGTTGAGGGAGAGATTGCTTTGAGAGAGGACTGGAATATGTAAGGCCCAGGTCTCAGGACTGGACAGACCAGTCCTCTAGCCCCTAGACTCCAGGGGCACATTTTGCTCCCCTCCTCCCAGCCATTGGAGTCACAGAGACTGGGGCAGCAGCCTTCTCCCCCACCCCCTCGCCAAGTGAGGCTGTGGCTCCAGTGACCTGTGGCTCCAGTGACCACCAAAGCCATGTGCCCACCTTGCACCTTCTGTTTCATTTTTAAGGAAAATTATTACTCAGAAGAAAGAGTAAAGGACACTGCATACTCATTAGAGAAAAATACATCAAGAAGATTTTATAATTCTAAACATTTACGCCCCAATACAGGAACACCCAACTTCACAAAACAAAACAAAAAAAAAAACTACAACATCTAAAATTATGTAGCAACATTAAATCAGTTAAATCAGTGATGGTGGGTGACTTCAACACCCTAGTCTTGCCAATAGACAGGCCATGTAGACAAAACTAAACAAAGGAATTCTGTAGTTAAATAGCATCAAGTTTCAAATGGACTTTACAGACAGCTCCATTATATTTTAGATAGCCCTATAGATAGCTATCAAAAATAATGTATGCTGTTAATTTTGTAACACATTTCCCCAAAAACTTAATGGATGAAATGAATATTGTACTTTCTTTTGCAAAGTTATCACAGAACTTGTGCCACTTATGGAAACACTATAATAATCATGTATCATGTGAATTATTCTTAAAACTTGGCCACTACTGAGAATGAAAGCAGGAACTCTTAATAAAAGTGTGAGGCCTGTAAGTCAGACGGTTCCAGAAAACAGTACAGATACCTTGATTACAAGGATAGTGTCTTACTGTTTTCTTTCTGAAATTAATTATCTAGGTCTACAGTTAAGAGCTACTAAAATATTGTCAAAAATGCTTTTATATGACATGGTTAAATGAAATTACTTGAATAACAAATAATAAACATAGAAACATATTTTAAAAATAGTGATTTATAGGTCATAGCTATATTTATATATATATGAGATATAATAAGATATTTTAATATGTATATGTAATGCAACACGATCAAATCCAGGTAATTCACATATTCTTCTTTTTACTTAACTATCATTTTTAAAGTTGGCTATTTGAGGCCAGGTGGTGGTGGCGCACGCCTTTAATCCCAGCACTCGGGAGGCAGAGCCAGGTGGATCTCTGTGAGTTCGAGGCCAGCCTGGGCTACCAAGTGAGTTCCAGGAAAGGCGCAAAGCCACACAGAGAAACCCTGTCTCGAAAAACCAAAAATAAATAAATAAATAAATAAATAAATAAAGTTGGCCATTTGAGATCTAAACCATTAGTCACTTTGTTATACATACCACATAATATTTTTAGTTATAGTCCCTTTTACTGTATAGTGTCTATGAACAAATAAATAGGAAAACAATGTTTCATATATGCAGTGTAAAGTGTGAAATCTTGAAAATATGAAGCTATGATATTTGTAAAATATGGATGAATTTGAAGGTTATAGATTTCGGATTCTGAATTGACTCTACAAGAGAGATGGACAAACCAAAGTCCACATAGGTAAGCCTCTTCGAAGTCACTTCCTGAGCAATTTTTAAATATTAAACCAAAGAAACTTAATAGTCTCTTTAGTCCATTTATGTACTCTGTATTTGTTCCTGAAAAGTCTCCTGATTGATAATTATAAAATACTATACAAGAAATATATATTATTTTTCTTGAAGAGTCTATTAGAAAGGATATATAGTGTTATATTGGAACATATGTGGTGGCGGGGTGTGTGTGTGTGTGTGTGTGTGTGTGTGTGTGTGTGTGTGTATTCTTATTTAGAAGAGAAGCATAGGGAATCACACACAAAGTATCATCTAAGTGGTGAAGTCAAGATTAATGTGATTTAGCTATACATAAAAAAATAAATTAGAAAATGATTATGCAGTGTAGGCAAGGGTAAGAAACTGAGTAATTAGATTTCCTGAAGCACGATGTGCATGGGGCTGTGAGAAAACGAAGAATGGTGGGAAATTGTATAATTGACTTGGAAAGACTGCATCAGAACCTGAAGTGACTTGGCCCCTCCCTCCTGCATCTAGGCCGAGCAAGGCATCCCGCCATAGACAATGTGCTCCAAGATGCCAGCTCATATATTTCTTAATAATGGCCTTCTTTAGTACATTATTTGTTGAAGTGAAATTATTACTAAGTATTTTGTTTTGATTCACATTTAGTTTATTTCCAAGTAAAACCAGGTTGCTCTCTTAGAACTTAAGAATGACCTTGAGGCTTTCTAAACATTTCCACTATGCCTTTGGTGCAACATTGCCATGGTGATTATTTCTATATTTTTAGCAGGGACTCTTTTAATTCCTCCAACTTATTTCCTAAATCCCAGTGAAATATTCTCTGCTGCTTTTGTCAGTAGTTGGTTTAATTGCAAGCACACTGCATCTAATTGCATGGATTCCTCTTTGCTGTTTCTCTTATTGAGGATAAACTCAATTGATGAGTTCAATGCCCCAGCAGCTTTAAAGTCACCATTAATTTAATGTCACTCACTCTTCATTTATTAATCGTTCTAATTTCTCACCACCCTCAAAATATTTGGAGAAGCTGACCTATACAATTTGATCCCAGTTGCAAGCATTAATTAATCAAGCTCTCTGGCTGCCCTTTTGCCTCACTGACAGTTGTAATGTTGAAACAATCTTTATTGGAGGGTTTTTATTTAATCTCTTTCACTTACATGATTGTCTTCTGAGGCACAAAAATTAGGAAAGAGCCCTTCAGAATAGCAGTGTTTACACTTATGAACATAAACATGAAACATTTAAAATTGTCTAGTTCTTTTTTAAATGAAATTTTATTTCCTGACTAGAATTATTTTAGAATATGAACATGTATATTATATGTCAGCCAGAATACCTAACCTTTATATAGATCCTTGCTAGGTCTTGAATCTTACATATAGGTTTAAATCTTGCTACTTGTCTTATCCTTGTCTTGGTATCCAGGAATACATAGATGTTTAACAAATATTCTGTTTTATAAAAACAAAATTTGATTTCTAATGATACTTTGGTAGTTTACATTCTACCAAACACATACCATGGAATGTTATAAAATTTCGCCTGCTGATTTTTGTCAAGTTTTACTATCTTTGTAGAAGTACCCATGTATTAAATTTGATAAATATTATTTCTTAGAAGTGTTTAAGGCAGAGCTGGAATGTAGATGCTATTCATTTTTCTAACTGGCTGTGCAGAGTAAGTAAACTTGAACTTTATTCCAATGTGATTCAACTGAGAGTGTCTTTTTCTTTTTCTTTTACAACATATGTAAATAAAACTTCAGGGAAGTTTTTGAAGTACCATGTTCTCAACAACAAAAACAAAAAACAAACAAACAAAACCAAAAACAACCACCACCACCACAACAACAACAAAACAGTCAAGGGTTTTTGATAGTGTAATGTTTTATTTAATAACTTTTGAGAGTTAATATGATCAGGTTGAGACTTTGGCCCTAAAATTTACTTGCAAATGCTTTATATATTTTTCATAGGCTTATGAATAAAGAAGGAAACATCTTTGTTGTCTCCATTTGTTACCATGAAAACAAAAATAATTATATAGTCATTGAAAGTGCATCCAGATACACAGGAATGTGCCTGCGATCTAAATGATTAATTCAGGGATGAATAAAGCTTTAAGGGAATAACATGAATATGAAGAATTTGCTTAAGATAACTAATATTGGACCATTCAGAATGTTGGATCTTTCATAAAATTTAAAAGGCAATGTAAGAGTCTTTAAATAAGTTATTTTAAAAGACCAGGGTAACTTCCAACATACCACTTCAGCCTGAACCTGATGGAGCTCATCTATTCCCTTTCTCATTCTGATTGCCTGTTATTCCCTTAAAGCTTTATTCATCCCTGAATTAATCATTTAGACGGCAGGTGCATTCCTGTGTCTCTGGATACAGTTTCAATGACTATTTAATTATTTTTGTTCTCGTGGTAATCAAATCATTGATCTACAGTGTACACCTACTAGTTACCTGGATTCCAAGCTCCTCATTGGAATGTTTAAATGTGTCAACCATGTTTTATCAAGAGCTGTGAGAAAAATTTTAACCACTCACCTAGTGTTGATGTTTGCTATTAAAATAATAAGTAAAACTGTAAGAAGCAGTCAAGTCTAGATTCCTTTACTTCCATGGAGTAGACAAGAGGTGAGGGACAAGATACAAGCTTTACTGATGTTCTAATTTTCCTCCTAGAGAGGCAACTGGTGAGAGCCGCAGTTCAGCACAGAGACCTGGATGAGAATGGTCATCATGTTTACAATACAAATGCTGTTCTTTATATAGAGAGTATGGGAAGTATTAAAGAAGAAATCTTTTAATTATTGGGAAACAGAGTCTCTGGCAGTGCCATACCAAAGAGAACCTCATAATATGGACTTACGATGTGAGGCATTGAATAAGGATTTGTGTTGCCAAACCTGAGGGTCAGAGCTTGGTCTTCGGGAACTAAGTGGGAGAAGGAGAGGCTCCATTCCTGCTAGTCACCTACTGACTTCCCTATAGTGAATCTTTTTCTGTCCTACCTGCCAGCTCCTAAATAACCATACAGACACTTCTTACTAATTATGAAAGCTCCGATGACTGCGTTGGCTTGTTTCTAACTAGCTCTTATAACAAATTATCTTGTCTGAAGTTCTGGCTGGAGTAGTCTGTGAGGCTGGAACATCTCACCTGGCAGCCTTGAAGCTGTTCTGAATGTAGAGCAAACTGCACTGTGAGAGGCTAGATCAGCTGGGCCACTTATTTTCATTGGTGCATGGTCCTTTTGCTCTAAAAACACACAAGTTTTTAAAGTTAATGTACATATCTGCATTAACACATATATGGACTGTGCATTGTACATAAGACATTCAAAGATGATTTTTTTTTGTTTTATGTTTGAGCAGGTAAAAATATGTCACTTGTCTTTTAGTTTTTCTAATTTTATTTCTTTGTGTCTGTAGCAAGGATTTTCAGAGATTATCCCCCTGATCATACCTGATCCTCTTTAACCTTGAATGAATCCACAGCTCTTTGTTTTCTGTGAAAAAAAAAAGCACAACCTCTTCTCCAATGCAACATATTTTCTACTTCCATTTTAAAGTTAAGGCATTTTTAAAATATATAGATTGGTTTAATTTAATAGTTTTTATAATCCAATGTCTCTCAGCAGTTATTATTTGCTCACCAGTAATAAAAAAATTTAAAGACAACACAATAATTTACAGGATCCAGACTCCCTGTGTATTTCCCATCTCTACATGGCTTATTCTCCTTTTTATTACTTCACTCTTATTTAAAGACTTTATTATTTTTAAACATAAAAATTCATTTTTATGAACATCTATACCCTTTCTTTCTTTTTATCCAAAGCCAACACATATTATTAAACACATTGTAACCTGTTTAGATATATTTTTCCTGTATGAATCTGCTTTACTGTCTATCTGTAACCTTTTCTGTATGCATGAGCAAAATTTTAAACTAGAGTGAAGCTTATCTCATGGTGCACTGACAGCTGGCTACTTCCCTCTTGGTTACCCGAGTGCCTAGCCTCATGGTAAAGCTACCTGTGGGAGCCAAGCTTACTTCTACAGCTCTGGGCCCACTTTACTGTAGGAATTTCTAACTAGTCTCAGGCCACTGAGTAGCATGCCCACTGCTGCTTGTAAACCCCTCTCAAGTGCTCAGTAGCAGGGCCTTTTAACATAGCTGTACCTCTGTATGCTTCTAGCACCGAGTCTATCCAAGAGACTACAGTCACCAGGAAGCAGTGTTTGATTCCATATTCTTTATCTTTTCTTTTAAAGTTTTCTCACGCCTTATATGGATATACTTGGCCCCATATTGGGTGTCATAAGTAGTGATAGTGAGTCTTTCTCTGTCCCATCCGTCAACTCCCAAATAACCACATGGAGACTGCTTATTAGTTCTGAAAGCTCAGCTGACAGCTTAGGCTTGTTTCAAACTAGCTCTTACAACTTAAATTAACACATTTACACTAATTTACTTTCTGCCTTATGGCTTTATTACTTTTATTCTGTGCAGCCCATGCTGCTTTCCTGCTTCCTTTGTGTCTGTCTGGCAGCTCTGTCTTCTTCCCAGCATCCTCTCAGTCCCCCAAACCCTGCCTAGCTATTGCCCATTCAGCTTTTTATTAAATCTATTTGATTAGCACATTTTCACAGTGTACAAAAAGAATATTCTACAACACTCCCTCTTCTCTGTAGCAGGAGTGTACGTGTGGATACACAAGCACACACACACGCACACACCACACACACACACACGTAATTAAAAATTAAAAAAGATGAACCTCATTATAATGAACTGTGTTTTCACCATGAAGTAAGTGAGTGAGAATTTTTTGAAACATCATTCATTATAAATTTGGGAGAAGAGAAAGTAAAATGAGTGTGGAAAATGAAGTAAGTTTAGTTGCATACCTTTATGTGAAAAAAGTATTTTCATCAACAGGTGATTTTGTCTTCAACTTAAAAACTTCTTTGTTTTAGATTATAATTACATTACCCCTTCCCTTTCCACCCTTCAAGCCCTCCCATATACCCCTCCTTCCTCTCTGTCAAATTCATAGCCTCTATTTTTTCATTAGTTTTTGTTATATACATACACAAATATTTATAAATATATAGATATATCTAAATACATAAATATAAGTCAATCTGTATAACACTACTTGTTTGTATGCTTTCCAGGATGGCTTTTGGTATTGGGGAAGACTATTTCTCCCACTCAAAAATTCCTTAACTAAACTAGGATAATTGCTACCTACATTCTACATATTTGTCCTTATGCCCTCAGATAAGTGTAGTACTCATCAAGGACATTTCCCTTTGCAACCAATGGAGATGGTTACAGAAAACCAGAACCAATGAAAATGAAAAGTTGTCGAGCCCAGCCCCAGTGGATACTATGAGAATGCCATGTTTTAATTATCATTACATTTCTTCTCTTTTTCCAGAACCAAAGGTTCAAGGAACCTTTCCAGAAAAGAGTAAAAAAGATTGTAAGAGCCAGAGGATCAGGATGCTTGCCTGTCCTAGAAATTTCAGAAGCTACACCCACAAAGTATTACCAACTTGACAGCTTTCAGCCTCAAAATTCTCTCTATCTGCTTGTATGTGTATGTGTGTTGTGCCTTTTCTCTCTCTTTCTTTCTTTCTTTCTTTCTTTCTTTCTTTCTTTCTTTCTTTCTTTCTTTCTTTCTCCCTTCCTTCCCCCTTTCTTTTTCTTTATTCATGTTTTCTAAAGAAATAGAGAAAGAAGGTGCAGAATTGAGTGGGTGTGGAGGTGGTAAGGATATGGGAAATGGGAAATGTTGGTAGAGGTGAAATAATAATCACTATATATCATAGGGAAAAAAACTGCTCTTGTAAGGCCCTTAGTTCAGCTTCTAGCATCTACATCAGGCAGTTTATAACTGCCTCCACCTCTCAGAGAGCTGTTGCTCTCTTCTGGCATTTGCAAACTCCTTCACAGGTTGTATACACCCATACAACCCCCACCCAAATGTTTTAAAAAGTGTAGATTTTACTGTCCCTGCCTTTAATACCATCCAAGGCAGATAAAAAGTGATTGTCATCAACAGAACAGGGAGGTCGTCACTTAACTGGTGGGGCTTAGACAGGGTCTCTGTAGACATATACAATATATAATGGAGGCTATTTTTCAATAGACATCCTGCTCTGAGGAAGTTCTGTGTAAACCCAGGAAACACAAGCAAGTATTCAGAAAAGCAGACAAGCAATAACAAAGCAGACAAGGAAACCAGCTATAGGACATAGGAGGAGAGCTTTTGTGAAAACTGTTGCTTTAATTAACAACAGAGGAAAGGGATCCTGAGGGTCAGGAAACAAGGAACACTAGTGAAGCTTATCTGCATCATTTTGAAAGAAAATTGCAACTAACAGAGTTGACTAAAAATTGGGTATTTTAAACAGTGTAAACAATGGTCAAGGGGAGCCAGGAGGTGGTGGCACACGTCTTTCGGATCTCTGTGAGTTCAAGGCCAGCCTGGTCTACAAAATGAGATCCAGAACAGCCACCAAAGCTACACAGAGAAATCCTGTCTCAAAAAAGGAGGAGGATGATGATGATGATGATGATAATAATAATAATAATAATAATAATAATAATAATAGTAAAGGGTTTCAAACAATTTTAGATTTACCTGTTTACAAAAGTGATTATATTCTTTGCTTTACTTACAGTATCCACTTATGAGTGAGTACATACCATGTTTGTCCTTCTGAATCTGGGTTACCTCACTCAGGATGATATTTTTCTAGTTCCATCCATTTGCCTACAAATTTCATGATGTCATTTTTTTCTCTGCTGAATAGTACTCCATTGTGTATATGTACTGCATTTCCTTTATCCATTCTTCCGTTGAGGGGCATCTAGGTTGTTTCCCGGATCTGGTTATTACAAACAATGCTGCTATGAACATAGATGAGCATGTGTTCCTGTTTTCTCCAATGAATGATACAGGCAGATGAAGAGATCCATAGCCAAACACCAGGCAGAGCTCCAGGAGTCCAGTTGGAGAGAGAGAGGAGGGATTCTATGAGCAAGTACATCAGGATTATGATGGGCAAACCTGCCAAGATGACAAAACCAAACTAGAGGGAACTCATGAAAGTTGGATCAATGACTGTGGAGCCTGCATGGGACTGGACTAGGTCCTCTGCATGCCAAGACAATTGTGTAGCTTGATCTGCTTGGGGAGGCCCCTTGGCGGTAGAATCAGAATCCATCCCTGGTGCATGAGGGGGCTTTTTGGAGCCCACTACCTATGATGGTACACTTTCTTGTTGGGGGAAGTGAGGGGTGGTTTGGAGGGGAGGATGGAGGGTGGAAGGAGGGAAGAGGGGGATCTTTGATTGGTGTGTAAAATGAATGAAAAATTTTCTTAATTAAAAAAAGTGATTATATTAACTGTCAGAATTTTCTTATCCACTGATTGAAATGATTATTAGATAATAAATCAGGGTAGATTACAATCTAAAACTCTTTTATATTATTTTTATTATAAGATTCATAATCAATTCAGATGACTGATTTTGCTGATTATATCCATATTTTATTTCTATTCAAATACCCTAATTTTAGCTCCATATAGTTTTATATAATCATATATATATATATAAAATCTTGACACATAAATGCTAAACAGTTATACATATGTGTGTATATACATACAAACTTACATATGTACATGCATACACACAAATATTTACCACCTAAATTTTTCTTCAAATGGTTAGTATTTGATATGGTATGGCTAGTGTTTAATTTAAATAAATATTACAAAATGATTTGATAATTTCTAATGTATGATTCCATTTTAACTTTACCAAAATACTATTGCTTCATCTGTCCTGTTTAGGAGTATGCTTGTTGAAGTACCATTGTTAATTTCTCAGAGTAAAACAACTGATTGAGTTTGTGATTATAAATCTCATTCAGAGAAATTCATGTTAACTTACAATAACCTTTGAATTCAGCAAGAAACTAGCAATTAGTCCTTATTTGAAGGAGTGTTACCTTTCTTCTTTTACTGTCAAATGGAAAGCTTAATTGATTTTAAATAATGCACAGACATGTGCTTGTTTACTCTAGGGAAGAAAATAACCAACACAGATGTTTGTTCATCCTAAAAATTTTTAGGTTCATTAATAACAAGTTCATGTGGACAGAGACTTGGGGAGAGTTTCACTGAGCAAAGACCAGTAAACAATGCTATGAGACCAGAATACTGATAGCAAGTGTCTCAACAAGAACCTTTATTCTGAATTCTGGTAATATAAAGGGAATGTGAAAACTGAGCATTGGCCAAAAGACTGTCCTTTAGTGATCTGTGCTTTGTTGATTGTGGGTTTTCCTGCTGTAGGTGTATCATTCAAGTGAAAGAAGTGTAAGATTTTAACAGTCATCTGCAGTGGTTTGAATGAAAATGGTTACCATAGGCTCATAGGGAATGGCACTATTAGGAGGTGTGGCCTTGTTGGAGTAGGTATGGCCTTGTGGGACTAAGTGTGTCACTAGGGGTGAGCTTTGAGGCTTCAGATGCTCAAGCCAGACCCATTTTACTCTCTCTTCCCACTGCCTGAGAATCCAGATGTAGAACTCTAAGCTACTTCTCCAGAACTATGACTGCCTCTACTCTGCCATGCTTCTCACGATGATGATAATGGACTAAACTGGATAATGGCCAGCCTCCAATTAAATGTTTTTATTTATAAGAGTTGCCATGGTCATATTGTTTCTTTGGAGCAATAGAAACCCTAACTAAGACATCAACTAATAAATAAAATAGAATTCAACACTTGGTTTATATAAAATATGCTCTACATTATATCTTAGATGTCATATTTTAAACTGTATTAAGGAAAATATTGGGATTAGGTAGTTCATAGGCATTGCTCAGCTGTCACAGAATAACATGTGTTAATCTGCATTTAATAGGCATTCATAATGTCCTTAAAATTATGACTACAATTATTCTTATTTTACCTGCATATAAATATGCATTGGTCTTATTTCTTCCCCTTCACTCAGTCCCTTAGTACATACCACTAGAGTCCTGTTTTGTTTTTTTTTTTATTATCTTCCAAGGATTCATGAGATAGACTTCGACATTCCATCTCTTACATACCAGGGGCAGCAAGTTGTAGATACAGGAAGCTACAGGCATAGATATAGATAAGAAAAGGCATCTCTTGGACATTGGGTATTTTTTTTTTCTGTAGATGGGCAGCAGTAAATTGTCTTTAATCATATCTCTACAATTTAGCAATCAAGTCACTTTTGGAAGATGTGGGTAATATATTTTTCATGCACAAAACATAGGCATGCATGTTTCTTTTTGGAATAATTATATGATTCTGACATCAGTATAAGCATTTATAATCTCTTTGCCATCTGATTTGGGAATGGTTGGTGTTTCAAAGTATCCTGCTGATTTCCTAAGGCTCTTTGTGGATGTTGGTACAAGCTTTTCTCTAACATCCACAAGCTGTTCTAGCACTTCATCCACCTCACCATCTCACTCTGCTTTCTCTGTGTTTATCTGCCATATACTCTGTCTATTATTGTAATCCCCCCACCGCCACCCTCAGATTATTTTATCCCTATAACTACTTCTTTTAGACTTCAGAGAAAAAGTTCTGACTTAGATTGAAATTGTCATCCCTGTTTCTTTCCACTGGATTCAATAGTTAAATGAAGCTGAAGAAAATTCTCAATGATGCTGTCTCTCCAGAGGTTTTTGAGAGATACCTCACAGAAAGAATAGTATATGCTGAAAGTTTTTAGATGTGTCATGTGCTGATTGATAGGTTTGATATTGCTAGCTTATAACAAGTTAATGAGGAATGACAGTGAAGGAAGCGTCAGTTTATACCAATTTTTAACCTAGAGTTTAGGTTGAGAAGAATTTAATCTCTTAAAATATCCACCACATGAATTACAATATAAATCATACAATATTGATTATTCCTACAAGAAACAGGTTAAGTGGTTGCAAATGGAAAAGGTAAGTAATTAAATTTAGAGCAAACTTTGCTGTGTGTTTTAAAATATAACCAATCAAAAAGAACAGAAATCATCTTCCATTCCAAATTCCCAAAACTGCCTTAGTGTAGTTCAAATCCCCATAAAGGCACATCAAATACAACAGATACACTGATTAACTTCCTCTCCCTCTCTGTCTGATAATTATCTGTTGGAATCATACCTTACACCAAGTCAACCTCTCTAGGAATGAAGTCACTGGGTCTCATCATTTCAGAGCTTCAGGCTGTGATGATTAGTTTCTGTAAGATGCTAAAAATACAAAAAAAAAATTATATGACATTTTTTGTAACAGGAAACTCATTATATTAAATTAAAGCAATACATTTTGCCCATTTGTGTTTTAATGGGAGATAGAAATTATTTTCTTCAAAATGCCTATTTTTTTGTTAATGTTTCTTTTTTTGGAGAAATTTTTGGCACAAGTTAGGAAAAACTGAATTGATTTGTGATTCAAGACAAGGGTTTCATGAATTTAGGAAGCAATTTAAGAACTTTCTCTGAATGATAGATTCATTCATTCATTATATTTCTTTCATTATTTAAGATGAGTTGATTTTTTTTATTACTGGGTAACTCAATGTATCTTCTAAGAATACTATGTTGCTGTAGACTCTTTTCTTTATTACAGTGTTAAATGACATATGTTAATATATGTACTAAGAAATGATTAAAGTATAATAACTACATATTTCCTATTTCTAAGAAGGATGTATTTTGAATGTCATTCATTTTATATTTGCTTCATTTACTATGGATAATCCATGTAATTAATTTATATGTGGATTTATATAATACTCCTATGTGTACAAATTACACAAGCTTTGAATATTGTATAGTTTTTGTATCTAGGAAGCTGAGTATATGGTGAAATTATTTAGAAATCTATATTGTTGGGACCATAGCCTAAAGGTCCTTGTGCCTACAGATCTCCAGAGAAATCAGGAATGTTAAGCATATCAGATTGTCTTTCTAATGAAAAACCTGTTCTTCCACCCAGAAAGCTGAGATTTGGAAATGATTAACTGCCTGGATCTGTGTTATCTGTTGGGCCAGGCCATATTAATCTCCTACAACCAAGACCGGAGGTGACTAGTAATCTAAATGACCCTTGTGGCCAGAGGTTTCCTTTCCCCTAGTCTCCCACAACCAGGACCAGATGTAGATGATAGTGCAAAGGACATCTGTGTTATCTGTATGATCCAGACAAGGCCAGTCACTTAGGCCCTTAAGTTGGTACAGGTAACCTTTCTCTATAACCAATCTTCTTGGAAGAAATAATGTGTACACTGAGTTGAGTTTCAGTATAATTGTGCTTCCTTGTACACCAGGGATGGTATTACACCAGGAAACTTTTCCCCAAATTGTTCTGGCCTGAAATACACTTGAATAAAGCTGTTATTAGACTCCTCAAAGTCTGATCCAGGTTGACAAAGTCAATCTACACTGGGTTTTCATTCTTACCTCTTCATGAGGTTTGCTTCCCTGTATGACACCTGCAGGGACCCTCTCAAGATATAAATACAGGCATACATATTTAGATATGGATATAGATGTTTGGAAATACACATTTGTGTGCACACACGCGCGTGTGCGCACGCGCACACACACACATATATGTGTGTGTATATATATATATATATATATATATATATATATATATATATATATACAAATATATATACAAATATATAACCTTAGTTCACCTGTACTTGATTAGTTCACAGAAATAGTGTGGGGAAGGTATTTTAAAATTCTTTTCCAATTTTAAACATTCCATTACTTCAAAGCACAGAACTTCTTTAGAGCTATTCAGTTTTTAAAGGTTCCACTGAAACACATTTCTCTCTCTGTCTCCCTCCATCTGTACTTCTGTGTTTCTTACCTGCCTGATAACATACAGACCAGGCCATTACAATGCTAGCTGTTGGTTAAAATGAAATATGGCCTTGGATAAGTGTCTAAAATTATCTGTGGCACATCTATACATATTTGATTACATAAGTGTATAACATTGCAACATTATTGTTTTAAACAATAGATGCACAAAAAGAAGGGCTAACCCGTGGGAGATAGTTGAAGGGAAAATTACTCTATTTCCTAGCACCCTCTTTTTCTAGGGATTATTCCTGTGTTTCATTCTTGTACCCAATGTACCCCAAAACAATAATTCTAAAATCTATATCCTGTACTCTGCTTGCCCTGATTTAACCATTTAGCACTATCATTGTGTATTATTTTCATCATTATTCTTGTTAACATCATATATTTTTTTCCTACACTATTGAATGAATCACTTTGGCCAATGAAACACATATTTTCATCTGCATAAATTTCATCCTTATGCTTCCAGATGTTCACCTATGTGTCCTTGTTTATATATTACAGTAATAGAATAAATACAGGAAATAATAATTTTATGCAATTCACATCTCTAAATAGCTTCAATAAAAACCTTTTGGAAGCTTCTGTGTTACACTGAACTTTAATTTCCAATGTTTGGACATCAGTGAATAATAATACCTTTTATTTAAATTGGAGAAAGACATTAACATTTCTCAAAGTCATGGCATGATATATCGTCTAATGACTGAGGGATAAACTTTATTCTTATGGTGAAAATAAATATGAAAGATTATGAAAGAAAGAATGGTCAAAGTCATTCATTCTAAATGTGAAGAAGTTCAAGCTATATATTTCTAAAAGCACTCATGCTGTAGAAATCCAGTTCTTCTTCTATTGGATATAAAATTCTAAGTGTAACTCATTGGTCTATAAACTTCCCAAAGAAATATTTTCGGAGTACTTATCATGTGAAAGGAAGATATTTCCTCCAGAATAATAAGTGGGATGAGTGAGTATTTACTTCTTGTCATGATGAAGCATGTGTATACTTGGGCAATGAAACTAGAAGCTAAACCAAAACTACCAAGTTAACAGTATCAGTATTGGAAATGCCTTAGGCAGTGTTTAGAATAACAGACAGAAAAGCCATATCTCTGGATTCTTTTGTACTTAAGAAGCCAGTTGTATGTGAGAGTGATCATGTTGGCACTAAAAGTTGGATGTATAAATTTGAATCCCTGAGAAACAAGTGACACTAAAGATATAACTTTGTGAATATTCAGTGTATAGATAATATATAAAATCATGAGGTTTTAATAAAATCACCTGGGGGGGTTAAAATTGTCAGAGGAATTAATTTCTGTTTATCCTCTAGATAAGGCAGTACTAAATGCACTGTATATTTATAAATATAATGCATTTTAGAAAATATTTATTTGTTTAGACACTTGAGTCTTACCTGAAAACTATAATAAATATTCTTTCATATATTTCTCCTACTTTAACTAACCTTCTGGCATAGAATATTTACAATTTAAAACAATAAAATAGGGAAGAGAATGAGAATTTATGTGGAGCAGGTACTATGGGAAGAAAGGAAGGCATAAATAGGAACAACCTAACCTTATAATTGCCTATCCGTTTACATTTAAGAGAATACTTCAAGCGTTTAGTTCCTTTCATATCAGAGATTTCCTCATTGCTCTCCTTTCCCAGTGTGTCATGAAATACTTTTATGTGAAAATGAAGAGTGTTTAAAAGCTCTCTTTTTACAGTTGATAGAATAGAAAAGTTACTGGGAAATGAATTGTGTTTCACAGTAGAAGTAAGAAATACTGTCGGATGCATTGGGCTGGAAGGAATTTATATTTCTAGAGCTGTGGTAATGACCCATACAGAGGAAGAGTAATGGAAATTAGGTTACAAGTCCTGGCTGGACATGCATCTATCTTCTGTGAAAACAAACACATTTTCCTCTTGGTCACTGACACTTTTGCTGATGCTATCCTGTGTTCCCTGCTTCTGAGAGAAGCACAGAAAATTTTGCAGTTTATATTCCCTTTATAACACCAACACATTATCAGTTCTTCTACTCTAGAGTAGATTCTCTATTCATTAGGAATAGTTCCTTTTCTCTCAGTAGATTGATTTTATATATATATATATATATATATATATATATATATATATATATATATATATGAGCTGAGGACTGAATCCAGGGCCTTGTGCTTGCTAGGCAAGTGCTCTAAACTCTGCTACTGAAGCCCATGTAGAGATGTTGGTAAAACAGCATTACGTTCCATTTTCAGATTTACAAAACTTGAAAAGTTGAATGTCAGATGCACATGACATTTGTGAATATATAGTTATTCAGGAACTAAGAGTAATTTGGTTACAAGGTTAGGAAAAGTTTTTCACTACAATGGTGGTCGATATTTCTTACTGAAATTGGTATTATTAATCTAGGGAACGCTGTAGTTTTTTTTCCTATTAAGCTAATGCATTCTTTTACTAGTTTGTGCATTCCGTGTATACAATGCCATGGGTATACTCTGATAATTGTCTTTGAAATCAGCATTCCTTCCTCAATCCCCTTAAGTAGTACTGCTATGCCTAGACAAAAAGGAATCTTTTTCTTACACATATAATTATTTTTAGTGTATGGATTTGCCCTTGCTAATGGCATCATTTGTGGCTTCTATTTGAATTTTTAAAGGAAAGAAATTTTTCTTCCCCCATAGAAATAAAATTATGTACTCATATTTTATGTAATAATATATGTTATCTAATAAGAAGTTATGTATCTGGAAGTTTGGAAAGTACAGATTCATCTCCTAAAATTATCATGTATGTATTTTTCTATTTATAAGTATTTGTCATTAATACATACTTCAAACATGTATGTCTAAATCTCACTTTTAACATCATATTCACATTTTCTAATATATTTATTGGATTGTTTGCAAATGACTGTTATTAAAGCATATAGTTTTCAAGTTTTATGTTCTCAAGGTTGACCGTGAAAAGTTTGAAGTAATAATATTATCAAAAGAACATACATAAAAATATTTCTAATGATTTGACTAGAAAATATTGAGAAATGACCTACAAGGATATGGACATGATATATGGTTATTACCAAAAATTCAACTTCTCAATGTTAAGAGGGTGATTGGTTAGTTGCATATTTTATTTTTCTGCTAAATACATTTGTATTTCTTCAGTCATAATCCTGGATAGAATGGTTACATTTTAGAAGCTGTATTTAAGAAAATAATGCAATCTTTGCTGGAAAAAAATCAGAGCTTACCTTATGCTGTCTTTGGGTAACAAACAATCAATAAAACAATCAAATTTAAGGGTTGAAGGTGAGAATTCACTTCTAACTGTAATTACAGTAAAGCCTAAAACATACAAAAACTGACCTCCATAGATTGGTATAGTTTTAAAAGGAGACCTGGTTTCAACTAAGAATATAGTTAAAAAAAAAAAAACTATACACTGAAACTAATCCCGTGTTTCTTTTATATGAAAACAAATCCAAAATCAATTCTGTCTTAACAGAATTTACTTGGGGTCAGGATTCTATATAAACATTGAATGGATAGTTAAGATAACAAAGTATGTTAGAGACTGTCTTAAGACAGATTGACAGTCACTAGTTGGAAAGGGCATGATTGATTCCAGCCCCTGGTCTAATAATTATTCATTTATGTCCAAGAGATTTGAAAGAAAATCTCTCCCTATTTTCTCCTATTTGTAAATCATTTCCATTGTCCTAAACTTCAAGTTTCCTAGCATTTCTTATGTTATTATTCTAATTATAATTCCCAGAAACATAAAAGCCTTGAAAAAAAATTGATATCTATTTATCTGGAAAATCTCCCCAGGAAATAAACAATTTAAATTTGGTTAATATTATGAAACATTATTTTGAAGATAGTTCCAGAGCAATTTTGAAGGAGAATGTTAAGAACATTACATTTCAAATTTGCATGTTTAATATAGTTTGTAGTTAGTTTTTTTTTAATTATTTTATTTCTGGAATATGGCTCAGTAGGTTAGGCACATTTGCCACCAGGATCTGAGTTTGATCCCTGGGACTCATATGGTAGAAGAAAGGGACTGATAATGTCCAAAGATGTTTTAAAAGTGCATGTCAGGACCTTAAGATATAGCCATAGACTATTTATATAGTGTTATTCTCTCTCTCTCTCTCTCTCTCTCTCTCTCTCTCTCTCTCTCTCTCTCTCTCTCTCTCTCTCTCTCTCCTCTCTCTCTCTCTCTCTCTCCTCTCTCTCTCCTCTCTCTCTCTCTCTCTCTCTCTCTCTCTCTCTCTCTCTCTCTCTCTCTCTCCCCTCTCTCTCTCTCTCTCTCTCTCTCTCTCTCTCTCTCTCCTTTTTTTTAATTTTTGAGACAGGGTTTCACTCTGCAACTCTGGCTTTCCTGGAACTCACTATGTACACCAGGCTGGCTTTGAACTCATAGAGACCTGCCTTCCAAGTGCTGGGATTAAACCCTGCCGGTGGTATTTCTAAAGGCTACTTGAGAATGGTTGTGAGATAAGATAGAAAGACAGAAAAATATTTTGGAGACATGGGAAGGAAAGTCTGAAAGAGGAGGTTGAGATTTCCTGTCTTGCTGACAGATTCAGAAAACTCAGGTGCCTGTGATAAACCCAAAACTGCCCATGAGGACAATCCATACTTTTAAAAGACAGTACATAAAGGACAGTAAGTAAACTATGCTTATGAAGTACCAAAATGATAACACACACTACGACTTTCCAGATTTCCTCTTTCTGTCTTAATAATAAAGAATACCCTTCATAAAATCCAAATTAGTTTTTAAGATTTAACCATGCTGTATACTAATTTTTGAGCATGTTAAAAAAAAGGAGCATAAGGATGTTCTCAACATCCATTGAAGCTATAATTTGAGAGTCACAAAAATCCTATATACACCCATTGTAAAATACCTAAACATGATTCTCCCTGGAGAAAACCAAGGTATATATTCTCATACTCTCCCTCCATCCCTCTTTTTGCCCCTCCTTTCCTCCTTTTCTTTCTTTCTTTCTTCCTTTCTTCCTTCCTTCCTTCCTTTCTTTCTTTCTTTCTTTCTTTCTTTCTTTCTTTCTTTCTTTCTTTCTTTCTTTCTTTCTTCCTTCCTTCCTTCCTTCCTTTCTTTCTTTCTCCCTCCCTCCCTCCCTCCCTCTCTCTGACCCTCCCTCTCTTTCCCTCCCTCCTTCCCTTTCTCACTCTCATTCTCTCTTTCCTTTCCCTCATATTTTTCCTCTCCCTTTTCTCTCTCTCTCTGTCTCCACCTTTCTTCTTCCTTAATAAATTCTATTATTAATATATTAGGACTTTTCTACTCCTAATAGATATCCCAAGAGGGAATTACTTAGTGATAGTATATAGTGGAGACACCTACCCTTCTGGTTTACCAATGGTGGGAGTTATACAGAATATTATTCCAATAGAAGATTGGAGAAGAATGGGTATCTATAATTAGCCACTATTATTGGAGGTTCTTTGCTTTTGAGTGCAAACATAAATAAACAAAGAATTTGCAAAAATTGAATGTTATTTATTTTTATCCATGTATCACCTTGTATATTCTTTGCACCCAGGTATAACCATTGTTCTGTAATCAAGAAATAAAGAATCCTTTTTTTCAGCACATGTTCATGACCACATTCCATAATTATCATTCCTTTACATTTGTTACAGATGCAGGCATTTCAACACTACATCATTCTTTGTTTTAAAATGAAAGTCAAATCTTTATATGGGACATTTTGGAAGTAATAAGGTAATATCATCATAGTAAACAAGGAACCCTTACCAGATGCCTCATATTTAAAACTAAGAGTTTAAAAATATTGGTCATTCCCCCAATGTTTAAAAAATCTCTACTCAACAAATATTGTTTGAAGTATTAGTTCGCAAAGCAATTTTCCTTTGAGAGTGGAGCTAAAGGTCAGTGGCTAAGACCATTTATTGCTCTTTTGGAGGACTTTGATTCCTAATACCAACATGGCAGCTCACAAGCAGCTATAATTCCAGTTCTAGGGCATCCAATGTCTTCTTCTTGTCTCTGTAATAACCAGAGACACACATGGTCCACAGAGATATAGCAGGCAAAACACCCATGCACATAAAATAAAAATTAAATAAGAAATTAAAAACCTTTTGCTCTATAACTAGCTTAAGCATTTCTTAGAAATTTCTCTAGGGAAGTTATTCATTGACCATTAGTACTGTACCTGGAAAGTGAGGTTCATACTAGACACTGTGGATTCTTATATGGTACTTTATAATTCTAACAAAACTTTGGTTTCGAGGTCAGTTGGTAGTGCTCAAATGATTCTGTGTCAAAACATGAAATTGCAGTTTGAAATTGTCATTGACAAAACTGCAAGTACAAAGGCTTTAAGAAACCAGCATAATTCATTTTCACTGGGGCCAGTGTTTAATTAGTGTTAGATACTTTCTCTGCTTAAACATTGATATATTAACTTGTTGAAGCTTTATTTTCATTACCAAAGCCCCAGACTGATTAGCTTGTTCCATGATCTGTGTAATCAATTGTTTATCATGAATTGAACCAACAGCTGTAGAGCACAGTTGGAAATTACCCGGGAGCAAAGGAAGACATAATTTTAGGATGGAAGAAAGTAACAGGAATCCAGATGACTAAACTATAACTTATGCAAGATGAGTCTAAAGGTGTCCCTGGTGTACTGCTTCTTATGTACTAACAAGAAACAGCCATGGCCCTCAGGTCCTAAAGTACAAATGCCAGCACAACCATGTAGGAAGTGATTATTTATGAGGACAAGTGGGGAGCTAACGGTCCTAGTTTTGTACTAAACAGTTTTAATAACGTTACTAGAAGAATATGATGCTAGTCCAACCTTGACATTTGTGGTTTTAATTGAATTTAGTTAAGTTTATTACTTTATGAAATAAAACCTTTGATTTATTTTTTCATGCATATATTAAGAAATTTCTATTCAAACAAAAAGTATTAGTGTATGAATCCTCTCTAAATTAAGTCTTGCTATTTGCATATTGGGAAAATGATTTGACAATGGCTGGCATGAGCAGAATGGCAGTTCAGCTGTGCAGGCAATATTTATTTTCCATTTTTGTTAAATGTCATTATTCCCTTATATTTGACACTAAAGTAAATTAAGCCTTGAAACATTATTTTGGCATAGAATTTAAAACACAGTTTTCAAAACAGTTAGCATACACTACAAGAATGTGATTACATTTTTACCAGAATGACTTTTTGGCTTTTCTAAGCCATCGTTCCAGCAAATGGTCCTTCTGCCTTTTACATCAGTTCCCTCCTCAGCCGTTGCTTCTAGAACTCATTTATGGCAGGTTTCTATATGCAAATCAGATACAATTCATTTTATTATATTTTCTTATAAACAGTATTAGTTTAATTAATTGAGTCTTCCATTTCTCTTCTTTGATACAATTTTAATGACTTGGAGAGATAATATAAAGATAGTTCTTATAAAATGATTGATATTATTAGCTTTAGCAGATTCATTTAAGAAAATTAATAATATGTCTCCCTGAACAGTTCATTGACTGTATTCACAATAACAATTCATTTTCTCAGCAGAAATAAGAAAATGAGATCAGAATATGGATATGTAATATGTACAGCTATTGAAGAAAAGTGAAGTGATGTGCTGTCTAGCTTCCTCTTTTAATTTTCTAGTACCTATTATCTATTTATCTATCATCTATCTATCTATCTATCTATCTATCTATCTATCTATCTATCTATCTATACCTACTTACCTACCTACCATCATCATCTATCATCTTATTATCTATCATCTGTATTAGTAGTTCCCCTGCCCTTTGGAAGTTTTCACTAAC
Source organism: Peromyscus leucopus (assembly GCF_004664715.2). Taxonomy (NCBI): domain Eukaryota; kingdom Metazoa; phylum Chordata; class Mammalia; order Rodentia; family Cricetidae; genus Peromyscus; species Peromyscus leucopus. The sequence goes on along the minus strand of NC_051071.1, from coordinate 70,309,737 downwards.
TTATTGTACTCAGGAACACTGAAAATTTTACAATGTAGTTACAAACTTACTACATATAACTTACCACATTGTTGAAATGTTCTTCTTTTTAATAACTAGGTAAAATTCCTGCGTGGTATATTTCATATGTTAAAAAAGTTTTTCATTGATTCTATCATTCTTATTTAAAAACCCTCTGGTTATTTTGCTTTGTAAGACATTTCTTTTAATATTCTACTGTTTGAAATAAATACTGACTTTTATTGATTACTACTTTTTTTTTTTTTTTTCGAGATAGGGTTTCTCTGTGTAGTTTTGCACCTTTCCTGGAACTCACTTGGTAGCCCAGGCTGGCCTCGAACTCACAGAGATCCGCCTGCCTCTGCCTCCCGAGTGCTGGGATTAAAGGCGTGCGCCACCACCGCCCGGTTTATCGATTACTATTATACCCACTGACTTGATTGATTTTTTGACTAGATTTAGATATTATTTTTCTTCAAAACTTTAGGCAATTACTCTTGTCACCAATCTCTCCTTAGAGGTGTTTCAAGCTCTCCCACTAATCCGTATTTGTATTTGTCTTACTATTGTGTCGTTTCATTTCTATTTAATAGGCTTGGTACTTTAAATATTGAAGACTTTTTGTCCTGCTTGAGAAATATTTTTCATTAACATAGCTGATCTCCTGGAAAATTCTAAAGGAAGTGAGGTTATGCTATTTGATTATTATTTTTCTTCTTCTTTTCTGTGTTTCTTCTTTCTTGGGGCATTTTTTTTCTTTTTTTTTACATTTAAGATCAATCGAGGATAGGTTGGACTTGTAAGAGGTGAATCCCCTGTGGATCATGCAACTTATAAAGTCTTGGAAAAAATCTGTAAGAACCACAGGCCTGCAAACTGTTGAATTCCTTTATTGAAGGGATGCCCCTGGAGAAGAAAAAAGAAGGGAAGTAACCTTATGTAATTTTGACAACATGAACACTGATACAACAGAATGTATGATTTTTGGTAAAAATAAGAAACGAACGAGTAGATATTCTAGCTCAATTTATCTACAGGAAATAATAGCTTAGGACAGGTGAAACACTGCTCCTTGGAGAATGCCACCTAAGCTATGAGTGTGGGGCAAAGCTGATTTATCGTAAGCCAAATGTTCCCTCTGTGTGAATGAGCCAATGCATTGTACACAGTAGCCTCATCCTTTCTGAAAATTTGTCTTAGATAAATATGGGAAGAATGTGTGGTGTTGTTTTTGATAATCCAGACATACCATTGCTTTATCTTAACTTTAATAAGATGATTTATAACATCCAATTTGTCTAGGAAATCTTCATAACACACATCATGTGATTTATAGGATTCTAATTTGACAATTTGATAATGTGTTAGCTCAATTAGATTCCCACATTGTAGAATATAAAAATAATCATCAGTATGTTTTCCTTTTTTCTTAAAATTTTTCTTATTATGACCCTTTTCATTATGACACCTGAATTTGTAAACTGTGTGCCTTTTGATAGCTTGGTATACAGAAACTTTAATCTTCTTCTTCTTCTTCTTCTTCTTCTTCTTCTTCTTCTTCTTCTTCTTCTTCTTCTTCTTCTTCTTCTTCTTCTTTTCTTCTTCTTCTCCTTCTCCTCCTCCTCCTCCTCATCATCATCCCTCCTCCTCCTCCTCCTCCTTCTCTTTTTTGTCCTTTTGTAGAGGAGTGAGGAGATAAAGTATGAAAGTTTACTGGATGTCTATATGGGTAAGACAATAAATGTACATTTTAACATAATTCAAGTACCTTCTCCTTTTCAGCCCCATCATGGTTTCAGACTTAGGATTTCTAAAGTTAAAAGTTGTGATGAACTTCAATGTTCATTTATTTACTTTTTGTTAGTACCCTTCTCTGTGGGAATCTTTTAAAAATTACTTTTGTTTATTTGTGTTTGTTCATACATATGAATTTAACTATTTCAGCTGATTTTAGTAGAGTTTAGAGTAGAATTAGACATCAAATTGACAAGAAACAATGTTTCCTTACCTTCAAAATATACTGGAGTATATTTTCTATCTCAGAATCACAAGTTATGCAGTCTTACCACAGGACATCTACTAAAAAGTCAGCCATCTAAATCTACTATTTGCCATATGTGAACCTAACTTATAAAGGAAGCCCTGATTCTATTAAGAGCCAAGTCAGTTCATATTTGAATGATCCTCTGAGATAAAAAAAAATTCTGGAAAATATTTTAAAAAATAAAAAAAACACTGTCTAGAGATACTGGAAATGACCCATAGTGGGTAGATTCTGGAGAGTCATCCTGTTAGAGAGAAGAGAATAATGCTTGAAAAGTCTCTCATTTTTTCCTGACTATTAGACTAAACATAGTTCAAGACTGTGTTGTGGATGATAGCCAAAACTCCAACAGAAATATACAGTTTTTCTATTTTGATAGACGGATCAAGGAGTGCATTGAGGCTTCCACAGGGTGCATGCTGCATAGGAAAACGCCAGAAGGGATTAAGTTTGCCAAATTGACATTACTAACTCCGTCCAAGTTCCACACTAATGACCTAGTGGGTCAGGTTCCCATATCCTATTTCACATTTATTCTAACCACCACACAAAACCAGATTTTACAGACTAGATTACATAAAGACGCAAACAAAATAGAGAACAACAACAAGCTTTGGCAGAAGATTATGAAACAAAGAACTCCAAGACATGATGTCAGACTTCCCAATATGACTTGAAATTAGCTCCAAAAGTGAATACAGCAGAATGGTTTTATTCTTAAGAGGAAAGTATATCCCTGATTTTGACCAAGAAGATCAAGATACTAGAGACTTTAAAGAATAATCATGTATGATTAAAAAACATTTGAAGTAAGCAAAAAGTTATAACAACAATCTGTAACTGAGACCACAAGGAGATATGAATTAGATGTTTGGCCAAATTATATGGCAGTGCATAGTCATATAACATTAAAATCTATACTGAAATGCATGAGATAGTTGAAAGTGTAATAACTGAGTTCAACTCTACTACAACGCTACAGGAATCAAATCATTTAAGTATTGTTAGAGTAGTAGAATAAAATTTTAAGTCTAAATTAGTATATCTAGGAGTCATTGCCTTCAGAGATGGAAACATATTCCTTGGGAAAATATGCAGGAACAGATTGATTCATGGGACAGACTTACCTAAGCCCTCCACATTCCTTTGAAGCATCCATCCTTATAAATGGAATTTTGCAAACTCTTAAAAGAAGAGATCCAAGCACTTGGACAATTCCGCTTGACAAGGATGATTTTGTATATCTGATATCTTAGAACAAATACTAAGGTTATTCATATTAACAATAAAATTTATGATGAATACCTTTTTTATAATAAAGTTAAGACATTATACAAATTTAATGATATACTTTAGGGTAACAATAAGTTTTATGGTAAATTCTTGTTTTTATTTTGGAACACACCATTCTTTTTTAATATTTAAAATTATTTTTTAATATAATATATTGTAATCATGGTTTTCTCTCATTCATCTCCTTCCATATCCTCCCCACCTCCTCACCCACCCAACTTCATGATTTCTTTCTCTCTTTTTAGAAAACAATAGGAAAATAAAACAAATTACCAGAATAAAAAAATAAGAAAAGAAAAATCATAAGGAACACACACATGTGGTGATATAGTGTCCCCCAATATATTGTGCACCATAAAAATTTATCTGGGGTCAGAGAACAGAACAGCCACTAGACAGATATAGAGGCCAGAAAATGGTGGCACATATACCTTTAATCCTATCACTTGGGAGGCAGAGATCCATCTGGATCTCTGTGAGTTTAAAGCCACACTGGAAACAGCCAGGCATGGTGACACATGCCTTTAATCCCAGGAAGTGATGGCAGGAAGCAGAAAGGTATATAAGGCATGAGGACGAGGAACTAGAGCCATTTAAAGCTTTTTAGGCTTTTAGCAGCAGTTCAGCTGAGGTCCATTCAGATGAGGACTCAGAGGTTTTCAATCCGAGGAAACAAGATTATCTGAGGAATTGGCGAGGTGAGGTTGTATGTGGCTTGTTCTGTTTCTCTGATCTTTCAGCATTCACCCTAATACCTGGCTCCAAGTTTTTTTTTATTAATAAGACAATCTAGCAATTTGTGTTACACACACACACAAACACAGACAGACACAGATATATATCAAAGGTGATCCATTATTAAGGGGAGAGATCATTCATATAGGTTCTGCCTATGAATGTCCTCCAATAAAGTCTCTGGAAGCACCTTACATGAACTGTTATCTATCATTTCAGTAAAATCATTCATACCTATGGAACCACACTGTGAGATAGTATGTAGAACTTGGTCTTGATTTTCCTAGACCATGTGCTTTTCATACTTGTTAGTCTTAATGTATATTTTCCCCTTAATAAATATTAACCATTAGCATAGTAGTACTTTGTTTTTTCTGTTTGGTGAGTCATAAAGGCCAATCGTAGCTGTAGAGGCCTCAACCCATGAAACAGATGTCATTTAATAATCATATCAAAATAAATAGATGTCCTGGAAGAATGTATATTTCCACTAGTACCTCACAATAATTCTAAAATTTCCTTTCAATAATCATTATTTTAAACATAATAGCTCATACAGGATAACATGAAAAGCAACAGGTATTTTACTTACATGTAGGCTAAGGCATCCTGCAGAAAGAAAAGACACAGGACTCATAATCATATGTGAAATAAATATATGTTAGAATTTGACAAAATAAAAGTTACTTCACTTCAAAATATCACAGAATCCTACTACTATTTTTTTTTTACTACTTGTAGTACCCAAAAATTCCAATAATTCCAAGATTTGAAAATGGAATTCTGTTTCCAGAAAATAACTTTTCAGAAATGCTCACACGGTGTTCAGAAATGCATGGGTATCTACTGGTTCTACCACTTTAGCTTTGAAAGTTACCACTAAATAGTTAACATTTGCTAGAAGCAGCAGTCTATTTTCTAATTTTGTAGGAGTACATAATAATAGAAAATAAAATATAGATCCATTACTTAGAAAAATTACTAGTTGTTTGTATGATTGCAAACTCAATAAAGGAAATAAATGGAAAGGATGAAATAACAAGTTGTATTGAGTTTACTTTGTAAGAGACTCGCTGTCCACAAAGGCTTGGCTGGCATCTGCTTATAGTTCATGATAACATCCTTTTACTGTCCTTTTCTCTTTCATTACATTTTACAACAATTGGAAAGTAGTTGTTTGCTTCACCTTTTATCCTCTCTCTATTGCATGCAAACAAGATGAATGGTCCAGTGGCAGTCTTGACATTGTAGCATATACTTTCCCCTCCTCTTACAGAGAATGTCAGAACACTTGTTGTCATTCAATGAAGTATAGTACCTCCTCATTAATAACATAATTTTGCAAGAAATAAATAGAAGCTGAATAAGATAATGTTAAATTCTTAAATCTTTCCAGTGTTTTCATATGTAGACAGCTGACTTGAAGTCCAAAGTCTCAGGTGATATTCATTTCATAATTTCAGAGTAAACATAAAAACAATTCTTAAGGGCAATTACTTTCTTCCCTGTCTGAAGGCATTTTCCTCTGTCTCTCTGTCTCTCTGTCTCTTTCTGTCTCTGTCTCTGTCTCTCTGTCTCTCTTTATACTCTTAACAGCTTTACATAATTGGTATTTTAAGTGCATATATATATATATATATATATATACTGAAAAATAAACTACTAATTTCTTCAAGAGAATACTAGAATGACTCTAACTTCACACAATATAAAAAATGATGTGTTAAATATGAACAGTCTTACCCTATCTGTTAGGGTGGATCTTGATTTTCATAATTCATTCAGAACCATTTCAATTCTTTGGTCTCAGTAATTGCTGTCATGATAATTGCTTGGTGCTTTAGGGACCACTGTAATTCACAGTACAATGTGGCAAAAATAGAATAAAACCTTATTTTTCCCTAGATTTAACTAATGATGGTTGTATTGTCCCCCTTTTCATTCAGATTGATAATATCCACTTTTTAATATTAACATGAACTTTTAAGGATAATTGAATGAGCAGTGATGTCAATGTTTTTTTTTTAATTGAAAATAAATTCATTTCTCATACAATATATCCTGATTAGAGTTTCCTTTCTTTCTATTCCTCCAAGTTCCCCTCTGCCTTCCCTCCCCTCTGGATCCACTCTCATTCTGTCTCTCATTAGAAAGAAATAGGCATCTAAAAGATAACAACCAAACAGGACAAAATAAAATAGATTAAGATGAAGCAAAAACTATGATATTGAAGTTGGACATGGCAACCCAACAGGAGGAATGGAGTCCCAATGGCAGGCATAAGAGTCAGAGATCCACTCACTCTTACAGACTGAAGTCCCCTAGTAATATTGTTGGTAGATATAATACATACACAAAGACCTGGTACAGACCCATGCCGGACCTGTGTTTGCCGCTTTAGTCTCTGTGAGTTCATATGCTCCTTACTTAGTTGATTCAGAGGGAGCTGTTTTCCTGTTGTCCTCCATCACCCCCAGGCTCTTACACTCTTTCAACCTCCTCTTTCTTGGAATTCCCTGAGCTCAGAGTAGAAGGATTTGATAGAGACTTCTAATTTAATCTCTCCACAAAATGTCTGGCTGTAGTCCATATCTGTTCCCATTTGCTGCCTGAGGAAGCATCTCTGATAATGACTGGATAAGAGCATCTGGTTCTTGGTTACCCAAACAGTGTTAGGTGTGGGCCTTAAGTCAAATCAGACATTGGTTGGCTACTCCCACAAGTTCTGTTCCAGTATTGCCTTAGTGTATTAGCCAGGCAGGGCAGAGGACAGGTCAAAGATTTTGTGACAGGGTGGTGTCTACATTTCTCTTCTGGTAGCCTACAGATTAACTTTATTTGCCAAAGACTCTTGAACCTAGGAGTGAGGGCTCTATGTATGCACTATCTAGACTTCTCTCAATTCAATGAGTTGTGTGGGTGTGGTCTTTTGCAATGCGGCCCTCACTGTTAGTTTGCAGAGAGCAACTTTTTTTCCTTAGGAATAGCCTGCATTGTTTGAAGATTTCCATGACCCCCTTGACCAAAAACTGAATTGAATGCAAAGTAGTCCCACCACTGGAAGCTTCAGCTGGCTACAAGAGATGGCCAGTTGAAACTCCAAATCCCTCTTTAATAGAAGTCCTCATTTTTTTTTTCAAAATGTATGTGTATTTATGTCTTACCAATATGTATGTATTGTACCATATTGGTGCCAATGGAGCAAGAAGAGGACATTAAATACTTTGGAATAGTTGTTAAGTTCGATTATGACCCACACTGTTGGTGATGGAAACCAATCCCGACTTCTCTACTGGAAGAGCAAATTTTTTTTTAACTGGTGAGTCATCTATCCAGCACTCATGCCATAGAAGTTTTGCTACCCAAAAGAAACCTCCTTAGGATTGAGCTATGATTCAATAGAATGATATAAAGGTCAGTAAATCACAAGGGTAAAGGCAACATTTGATACTATGTCTTAGCATCAATTCTCAATGTGTGGGTCAAAACAACATTGGGGTCACATACCTTTATAAAATGAGGAATAAATCTGTTTTGTAAGAGCCATGTTAAAACTGTCAGAATTAAGCTGGGTGGTGGTGGTGCATGCCTTTAATCCCAGCACTTGGGGGCAGGCAGAGGCAGGTGGATCTCAGTGAGTTTGAGGCTGGCATGGACTGCAGAGTGAGTTCTTAAAGTCTCCAAAGCTATACAGAGAAACCCTGTCTCAAAAAACCAAAATAAGAACCTGTCAGAATTAAATGGATCACCTTAATATGAGTGACAGGCAAAAAAAAGTAAACAAAATTTTCAGTGTCTGGAAAGGTCTATGTATGCATGATGAGCAGATAAGAGCTGTCACAGAGTTTTAGTGCTAGAGGCTTCTATGGCGGCCTCCATCTAACAGGAAGGACTAGGACTTCTTAAAGGACATTTGCCCCATAGTCGTTCTTCATCTTCAGCCTGATGCCACTCATTATGTCCAAGGATTATAGTTTCAGGATTTCCTATGAAGTAATCTTTAATTTTGTTTTTTTTTTTTAGTGATATTTTCTTTCTTCCACGTCTTTGAACATCTTCTTAGTTTATGCCTGCACATATGTCTCCACCACAATCCTCAGCAGCTTTTATATAATTGTCTTTGTAATATAACTAGGACTTTAAAGGGAATTAAAAAGACACAACTAAACACTCAAGCAAGATGGCTAACATTAACAAAACTGTCACTGGAGGTTCTGATAAACGAACTATAGAACTAAAGGAAACAACTGTTGTGGTATTAGTAGCCATGGCATTAGTAACTAGGAGAGTTTGTCATCTCCTTAGTAGGTAAATCACAGAATTGACTTTTACACATTTAATGACTCGTGTTTCATTCTGCAGGATTACTGAATATCTTATTTTATGGCTATACCATGATTTGCTTATCCACTTATATTTTGACTAATAATTTAGTGGTTCTATTTTTGTCCATGTTACATACATACATACACACACACACACACACACACACACACACACACACACACACACACGTGTTTTTATATAGATATAAATTATCAAATTAGTTGGGTGAATATTTAGGTGCAGAATGATTATATTGCTCAGCCTGCATCAGACTGCTCGAACTAGGTCTCTAGTTCTGAGAGGACCCAGGCCAGCACTGTACTCTTTGCCTTTCCACCCTTGAGTTCTTGAAGGTTTCTGGGTTGAAAGAACATTGTTTTTCTTCAAAAACTGCTTTTTGAGAAGAGAAATATTTGCAGCACATTCTTGCAGACATATCTGCACACCCTTGTGAAAGCTTCAACTTTTTTTTTCAGTAGCAGTGTTTTGCTGGTTGTGTCTTCTGAGAATTGTTGCTCAGATTTTGAAGAGTTTAAGAAGCTCACTAACTCAACATTTGAGGGATTTACTTTGTTTGTTTGTTTGTTTTTCTACTAGAAAATCTGGATAGCAAGATTCTTGATATTTTCTCTGAATAATGCAGACTGATCCGCTTTCTCCTATGCTTTTCTTTCACTACCATTTGATTGCTTTAGCAAATCACCAGCAAAGTTTACATACTATTATAGATCATTCAGATCTGGCAGAACCTCTCTGCTACTATGTAAAGATTATATCTCACAATGGTGCCCAAGAAGGCCACAAAAGCCCCATAACAGTGCCAAGTTCTCAAACTTTGAAACTCTTTCCTAACACTCATGCGTACTTGGGCCTGTCCAGCCCAGAGAACTGGGAATCAACCAGTGCCCCTTTTGTATCCAGTTCCCTCTGTAACGCCCATGTTTCTTCTGCTGTCTTCCAGCCAGCAACAACCAAGTGCCTCTAATGTCTCCCCCAGAGATTTCTCTGCATCCCGAAGGCTATGTGGCCGCTGACACAACAAGGGCTGGGTAGTTACATTATTCATATTCCCACGTTTAAAGCATTCAGACCGAATACATCTACCAGTTTGTCTTGTAATCTAATGGGCCAGGCACTAAAAGACACATTTCTTACTTAAAAGTCTATCAGAATTCAAACTGTTCAAAAGCCTAGAGTCTTTTTTGACCCAATTTTTTTACACTATACTTTGATCATATTTTCACCTCCATTACCGTCTCTAAGATCTTCCCCATTTCTTTATCTATGGATCTTCATGTCTGCTCTTTCTCTAAAACAAACAAAAAAAAAGAGTGTTTTTTTTTTTTATTTGATAGTGTTTTTACTAGGCCCATTTTAAAGGCTCTCATCTGCTTACTGATTCAAAAATTTACTTTTCCTTTGTATCAAATGTTAGACATGAGGTGTATTTTCTATCATTTCTGCTCTCTCTTGTAGACTTTTGAGTTTTCAGATCACGGGAAGGGCTCCTAACACAGACACAGTTGTTGCTCACTTTCCATTTCCTTTTTGCCCGCTCTAAGAAACTGAAAACCATCACATGTATCTCATCCCTGTTTTCTACTTTTTGGCTAATTTTCTTGTTGTTCTCATTGTAATTTTTCCTTTACACTTACAGTTACTTTTGGGGGAGATCATTACGTATGTTACCACCTACAGCAAAGGCCATAAAAAGAGCTCACAGACTATTTATAGTTCTCACCTTGACATCTTTCTCTCAAGTATCACATGTACCAGAACATTACACAAATCAGAAATTTAGGGGAACATCTCCACATGTGCCACAGAACTCATTCACCTAGAAACCATACTGGGTCATATGATGTAGAAGAGGACTTTCACCTTGGAACTCCCCTCAACAGCCCTTTGCTCTGACTACTTAGCCTTGATTGCATACCTTATCACTCATCACAAAGAGCATGCAACTGTCACCACAGTAAGGAAGCACATTAAGCCATAGTATGTGGGAAAAATTAGCAACATTAGGATAACCTCCTTAGATAGATACTGCCCTGGTTAAGTTGAGTCCTAACTTCAAGATATAATGATTAAATGCAAAATGGTGTCCTGAATCAATCTTTGGAAAGAAAAAAAATATGCTATGAATGAATTAAGAAAATCTGAATAGCATATGGTCTTTAGTCAATAACAATGTATCAAACCAAATATAATCCATGTTTTCAGAAGTTAATACAAAGGATATAAAACCTCTGTTCTAGTTCTGGAATTTTTCTCCAAATATAAGACATACATTTGAATCAAAGAAGACAACAGTGAGGAAACAAACAAACAAACAAAAAAGACTGTGAGAATACACACACACACACACACACACACACACACACACACACATACATACATATACACTTACACATACCTGCTATGGATATCTGTATGCTGTGAATGTGTTGTTCTGATTGGTTAATAAGTAAAGTGCTGATTGGCCAATAGCCAGGCAGGAAATATAGGTGGGACAAGAGAGGAGAATTCTGGAATAGGAGGGCTGAGTCAGGAGATGCTGCCAGCCACTGCCATGAGAAGCAAGATGAGCCATGTTGCAACTTATAAATTAATAGTAATGGATTAATTTAAGATATAAGCCATGAGCCATGTGGCAACTTATAAATTAATAGAAATGGGTTAATTTAACAAGAAGCCTACCACGGCCATACAGTTTATAAGTAATGTAAGTCTCTGTGTGTTTACTTGGGTCTGAGTGGCTGTGGGCCCAGCAAGACTGAAGATAACTCCAACTACACATACCCATACTCAGGATGCTATTGCAGGATAATTTCAAAGTTAGAACCAGAGTAGGTGATATGAGGACTTTGAGAGAAACCTGGACTATATAGTAATATAGTTTTGAAAAATGGAATATGAAAAATTTATCCTATATAAAGTTCTTAGTACGAAACAAAATAAACAAAAAAATATGAAAAATTGGGTAATTATTTTCCCAGCAACATTCAGAAGAGTTCTTTCAACTGATGTATTTTTTCTGGATGAATATTTTAGCATAGAAATTAAGCCAATCATTGCTGTGTAATAAATACTATATTGTTAAGGGAAATACAGCTCCAATCACAGAGACTAAGAGTGGTTTCATCTTGGAATACACAGAGAATAATTTCTCTATGAAATGATGGGGCTTTGCTTCAGAGATTCTATATTGGAGCTTGTGAAATAGAGAGAGAGGCATAGCGAAGCTATAACTCATGAGTCCCTGCTAAGAATTTAAATTATGTAGCCTGCCTTTACTGGGAGGTAAACTACACAATGTATAAATAGCAGAAATGTTTTTGTTAGTGGTTTTCATTGATTAAGCTTTTTCTTAAAAAAATATTTGCTTATTAGTCTCTAAAACTTACAGAGTTTTATTGCTTATTTTGTATTTAATTTTATTTTGATCTTCACTGTACTTTGATAAAACACTTACATAATTCACTAATAAATATTTTCCTTTGAAATGTTTATGATTTTTGTAATTGATATGGGTAAGGAGAAAGAACTGGTCAGATTTTTTTAAATGAACATACAGTTACACAAACATTCACTCATTTTTTAAACTTCAGTTTTGAACTTATTTTCAAATCCAAATTGTTAGACTTAAATTCACAGTAGGAACCTCTTCATTTACAACTGAGATGAAGAAAACCAGACACTATGGTTGTTGCTCACTTCGAGATTAGCCATTCAATTAATTAATGATGTTGGCAAGGGTCAAAGATCAAGGAATCTGTATTATTCATTCATGTGTTTATTATATATTTCATGCCACAGTACATTACCCTGAGTCCATGTCATATAAATAAGTATTGGGAAGCTTGTTACACACTGAATACTAATGTGTTTTAGCTATGTAGAAATGGATTACATGAACAGGCGTTAAAACCACAGCAAATGAGATCGAGGACCTTAGAGGTCATTTATTGCAGTCTTGTCATTTTTTTTTTCAAATGGTATGGAGTGAGCCTGAGAGCTGCTTAACCAAAATAAGAGAAAAGATAAGTTTAACACCTTCTCTAAAGCCACATGCAGCTGGAGCTAGAATCCAATCAGTTTTATTTTCAGTACAACATATTCATTCTCCACTTCACTAGGCTAGTAGTCTAAATAATGTGACAAAAATTATAAAACATGATTTTCTGAATAATGTATGGATGCTAGTAAAATAAATATAGGTAATTTACAAACACTTTAAGCAAGTGGTATGAAATAGTAAATACACAAAATTTTCATTTGTGTTTTATATAGGTAACAGAAGAAAACAAAACGATAGGGGTCAGACTTTTGACATTCTGCATTTCAATTTTTCTTCTATAATTTTATGTTTGTACTGTATATATCTTTGTTTGAACATCATTTGTAAGATAGCTGATATATTTTCCTATAGGATATATAATTTCATTTTGATATTAAATGTTATATCAGTAAGTCTACTTTATGAAGTTAATGAGCTCTAATATCTCACAAACTATTAATGGAAAGGGCATTATCTTCATATTTAATTCTGACTAGCTTAACTATCTACTTACAGGATTTCTTGTCCCTCTTTACATTTATATCTTCTCTTTCCATTTCTAATAGACACACACAATCTAAAGTTAATTTAAATATAATAAATAAGACCTAATTTTAACTAAACCTGAGATTTAGAAGTAGACTGAATGAAATATAAGATGGATGCCAGCCAGAGGCCAGAGAGTTTACAGAGCATTGTCCCTGATCTGTGCTACTGAGCAACTGTTGGATATTGAGTTTCTTTGATATTATGAAACAAAGGTGATTATTATATCACTTATTTCTGATCTATTGAGTTTATTATTTCCTTAGTCATATTTTAGTATAAAACTTCAATTATTTTAGTTAATACACTGATCTTCCATCATATAAACTGAAATTCAAGATCAATTACAATACTATATATAATAAAATAGCATCTATTGAAAAGAGATGGCATACAACTCAAAGAATGTGCTACTAATTAAAAAATATAAAAAACTACAAACCAAAAGTTGAGATCACTGCAGATTGACTTAGAAGAGAAATTATGGTTTACTAATTGTTCTTAAACTGTAAGGAAAATCATTGCATTTTCTTGTGTGTTTTTAAGGTGAGTTCTTCAAAATGAGCTTATGAACTTTAACAAACATCAAGTATTAAATTTTAATATTTTCAAGATTCCATATATTTGGATGACATAATAAATATTTCCAAAGATTCTGGTTAATTAATGGTTATAAGTTAGATACCCAGTTGTATTGGAGAGTTTCTTAGACCACAACTCATGAACTTGTATTTGTGTTTTACCTGACTGTGAAAGATCAGCATAGAGGCATCTCTTTCTGTTAGTGTGGCAGATTCTGTACCATATCACCTTTCTAATGTGCATTTGAACTCAAAGTACAGTCAGTGAAATCCTATTGGACAAAAAAATAAAGTGTTGACAATGAGAACATTAAGAAAACAAACTGCAATTCTAGTGCTCTTGCGTGGAGATGATATCTCCCTCGCTGCCCACACATCTTTAATTTTAATATGTTGGCATGGAGATGAAAACATGAAACACAGTGCCCATAAAATGGTGGTAAGAACTGTCATTACAGAGCGTTCATTCAGTAACTGATGGAAGCAGATGCAGAGATCCACAGCCAAGCACCAGTCCGAGCTCCAGGAGTCCAGTCGAAAAGAGAGAAAAAGAGGGATGATTCTATGAGCAAGGAGCACTAAGATCATGACGAGTAAACATACAGAGACAACTAAACCATACTAGTGGGAACTCATGAACTGTGGACCAATAGCTGTGGAGCCTCCATAGGACTGGATTAGGCTCTCAGCATAAGTGAGACAACTATGTAGCTTGATCTGCTTAAGGGTCCTTTTGGTGGTGGGATCAGGATCCAACCCTGGGCATGAGTGGGCTTTTTGGAGCCCATGCCTATGGTGGGACACCTTACACAGCCTTGGTGCAGGTGGAGGGGCTTGGGCCTGCCTCAACTGAGTGTTATCAAGCTCTGCTGACTCCCAACTCCCTTCGGAAGGCCTTACCTTGGAGCAGGTGTGAATAGGGGTTGGAATGGGGGGTGGGGGGTGGAAGGAGGGAGAGGAGAGGATCTGTGCTTGGTATGTAAAATGAACAGAAAATTTCTCAATTAAAAAGAAATGTGTCCTGACAAAGAGCCAATGGGTGTGATAGGCCATATACTCACATACAAAATAGTATAAAACAAAACAAATCTAGCAGAAAATCAAGCACATTACATGCTTTAGGTTTTGAATTGAAAATGCTACAATTCTCCTTTTTAAATTATGTTCTATCATTGTCATTTCTTTCAAAGGATCTTCCTGAAAATACATTTATTTTCAGAGTTTTGCAAAATATACCAGGTCATTCAATTCCAAATATTCTTTGATGAGCTAGGATTTAAGACAAAATATGCAGACAAAAGAGAATTTAAGAAAGGCAAGATTTTTTGGGGGGACTGTAAGCCTTTTTGTATACTGATGTCATTTTTCATATCTAAATTAAACGCACAGAAGGGCAATTTAGGATGTTTTCATAGTCAATGATGGGGGAAACCTCTTTTATAGCCGTGATGAGAATAAGCCATACTTTTGATTGAAAGAATAGCTATTGTACATAATGCATCTGGAGTCTTTCACTTAGAAGTCAGATGTTTCATTCATGAATATCAGTCAGTGAATGTTAAAAGATGGCAATGATTCCAGATTGGTAAGGCTGTGATAGCATCCCATTTTGTAGGACATCCATAATAGCTCGATAATTACAGGGGAATTACATGGTCCTACAAATTACTTGATAATTATACTTGATACTACCAAGTAATTCAAAGATTAGTTACAACATAACTTGCAATTTTGAGACTTCATTGTAACACAGTCTTCTTTACTGTAAGGTTTACTAATATTATAAAGAGGGATTGTACATGATACATTTCAAAGAGTTTTAGGTTATTATTTTTTATTTGTTAGAAAAAACCACATATTTTCTTAAGTAGTAGTAAATTTGAAAGTATTTTGATTATTTTGATTCTTAATATTTGCTTGTGTTTGGTTTATAATTACATTTCCTTTAATGAGTTTATTATATCAAACCAGACATAAGATACTGATAAAGTGATTTTCAATAAAAATTAATTAAATATATTAAACATACAGTAAATTTATATGTTTCAAATGGACCATTGTGTCCAAATACCATAAAGTATACTTAGCATTTTAATTAGAAAATCTTAAATACAAAAGCTGTCAATTATGTTACATCAGAGACTCAAGAATGTTTGTATGACACAACATACAAACATTTAAAGATTTTTAAATTATTATAATATTATGAATGTAACTGTAGAAAAATTGAAACGAGGTTTGGATATTTATGTGTTTTAGCAAAAAAAGACTAAAGATTATGACTATTTTGTAAATGTTCAGTGACATTGTCAATGTCATATGCTGTGGTTTTCTGATGAATATAAATGTTTCTTGATTACAGAGAGATGACATAGTGAATATGGCCTTTGTGCGGACACTAAGCTTCCCCTATAATCTAGAACACGAATCACTGAATGCAAAGAATCATAAAAGAAATCCAATCAAGTGGGCAGAGCTCTAATAAAACTAAAATATTGGGTAATTCAAAAGAAAATAATATGCCTTAATTAAAAATTATTAAGAAAGTTAAGACAGCACCATCCATTCATTAAATTCAACATAAGATCCTTCTGAGCATGGAGAATTGAAAACTTCATACATGACAGCCCACACAACTTGGCTGACTGTTAGAGGTGAAATATTTGGTTTTAGTGGTCAACATTGACCTGGGAACTGGAAAGTATCTGGAACAGATGGTGTTTAGAAGTATAAGGGAACAGCCTGAAGTTTAGAAATAATAAATAAGTCATACAATTGAAATAATCTACTGTTTAGAAACTAATAAAATTACTTTACCATAAAATATGTGTGGGGCATATAAATGTTAACAAAGAGAAAAATAGGTCATATATGCATTATATTTAAAGAGAAAGGGTGTGTAAAAATGCTTCAAATATTTATCTAGAGAAACCATAAAAAGTCAATACCCCCAAAATTAAAGGTTGTATGATAGCCTAAAATATAGCTAACTAAGGGACAAGTATGTAAATTAATATAATTATATTATAAAAAGTGGGCAGCTTTCACGATATATTTGGAGAGAGAGCTTTCTAGAGTTGCTATGGGAGACCAATGTCATTTCAGAAAATTAATATCATTTCCTAAACTGTCTTATATACTAACACTATCATACTGAAGGCTTCACTGAAATATGACTTTTATGGGACACAAACATTTTGTTTATAGCAGGATGGTGATGGGAACCATATGGTGAAGTGGTATTTGCTTAGAATTGTTGTTTTATAAAGGATGTAGTCTCTTAAAATTTATATTAATTCTAAAGTATTTATTATTTGCTTTGGGTTGAAATCAGCCTAAGTCATCATCAATGCTTTAATTATGAATGAAACATAGTAAATACACACAACAGAATAGTACTGAGCCATAAAGAAGAACATGTTCATTGCAGAAAATGTGTGGGGCTTAGAAACATTACACTAAATCAAAACAAGCTAGCCTTAAAAAAATTTGATTATTTTTCTCATTTGTGGAATTAACATGGAATGTGTGTGTATGTGTGTGTGTGTTTGTATCTGTGTGTGTCTGTGTGTAGAACTAATAGCAACGTGAATCTTGAGAAGTGAGGAACTAAACAGGAAAACAGAGGAGATAAATATTATGGAAATATCACAAAGTATTAATAAATATAACCCACAATAATATTCAATATGTAAAAATACATGAAATTGTATCTCATAAACTTATGTCAGTGGTTTAAAGGTTTGAAGAAGAATGCAAAAGATCTCAAATGCCTTCTCTCATTTATATGACAAAAATTTTAACCAGGACATGTGTTGAAGAAAGAACTGTACAGCTTTGAGGGACATTTAGAGGAATTATGTCTACAATGACTTGATGGGGTTGAAAAGAAAGCTATTCTGTCAAGCATCTCTAGCTGACAGTAGTCTCAAATTAAGCATTTGTGTTAGGGCAAAGATGAAAGTGAGGACAAATACTTTTTATGTACTGGAATTCTAAAACTCCGTTAAAATAGCAGAGAGTCTTACAATGATCTATTTTAGCATCTTTCCTCTCAATCAAAGGTACTTTTAAAATTTCATGGACCTGAACCTGAGACACATGACAGTCCAAGCTGTAAAATTCAGCCTGTCACCCAAACAATTGTAGATATGCTTTCGTTTAGGGAAACAAATATCAATGGGATTCATGGAAGAAATTTGTGTGATCAAAACCATTATCCTGCTTAGAATTAAAAATGAAAAATAAGTTAAAATAGAGAGAGCTTGCCGACTTCTTAAACAACTGTAGGCACAAAGCTGTTTGAGAATGCTATACATTAAAATTATTATCTTTGAAGTCTTAAAATAAAATAAAGGTTTGTAATTGTACCTGGTGTTCAATTATTTCCTCTTATTTCACCCAAATGTTTTTCAATAGGACTTTCAGAGGATTTTAGGTAGTTTGTTTATTTCTGGGTCCTCCTTTACAGAGAATTTTTAGGAAAGTTTATAAGGAAAGTAACATAATTATAAACTCACCTTTAGTTTTGCATAGATCAACCATAACTCAAAATAATAAATTGTTACATATTGTACAATAGTACCCATGATAGTTATAAAGGCTTTTGACCGTAAGTTAAATATTTTTGTTATGAAAAATGGGTCTTTGAATATTTTCACCTAATTTTTCCTCTATATTCAGGGAGTACTGATTGAAATACTTTCTAAAATAACAAAAATTAATGCCTAAATGACACTCAACTATTAGCAAGGGATAAGGATATATATATGTATATATATGTGTGTGTGTGTATGTATATGTATGTATGTATATGTATATGGGGAGAGAGAGAGAGCCAGATTCTATCATCAAGCATCCTTCTAAAAGCATGTCAAATCTGTAAATAACAGAGACATCATTTCTGCATTATGGGCATGAAAATAGTTGTAATTAACTTCTCAAGTCCAATAGCATGGGGAGAGGGATAATTATAAAAGAATTCAGACCAATCTTAGCTTAATTATTCTGCACAGAGAAGGGGTGGGGGCATTCCCAATAGCCTCCTGTGGTGCTACTGCTACCCCAGCAAGCTTGTTAGGAAAGATGATGTGAGTTTTTTCCCTCATTCCAGTAGAATATATTTTTGCTCTCAGAGGATAATGCAAATTATAACCTCTTCCACCTTTTAGAGGTATTGCAGAGAACTTAGTTTAAGAGTCACTCAAAGACAATGGTGGGTTATAGAAGAGGTTAGGGTCATATACCTGGAAAAAAGTTACTCAGACAAGGATTCAAATCTGATTTGACAACAATGGCAACAAATTAAAACGTGTCACTCTTTTGATAGATTTAATACTAAAAGGCTCTTCTTATTTGATTTGTCCCATTATAGTCTTTTGTGTGAAAGCATGAGAAGCACTATAATTTCTATTAACAGTGGAACTATACAAATGCTACTATTATTGTTATAATTAGCCTCAATAGCAGCACCATTTTTGTTTCTTATCCTTTAAAACAATATGTGTTCAGAAACTGGTAAAAAAAAAAGTTCTGTACAACTTACTTATGTACAGAACTAAAAGACTGAT
The DNA here is from genome assembly GCF_004664715.2 of Peromyscus leucopus. Lineage (NCBI taxonomy): Eukaryota > Metazoa > Chordata > Mammalia > Rodentia > Cricetidae > Peromyscus > Peromyscus leucopus. The sequence goes on along the minus strand of NC_051071.1, from coordinate 70,290,582 downwards.
CATAAACTTTAATCACCTACTTTTGCTAGATTTACATTTTATTATTTTAGAATTTCATACATGAATATAATCTATTTTGCTCAAAACCTCTTTCCCATTCTCCTACAAATTCTCTTCTACGAACCCCTATTTTCCTTCACAAATTCATGTACTGTTTTTTATGAAGCCACTGAGTCCTCTTAGTACTCTCTGTGTGTGAATAGGTTTGGACCAATCTACTAGGGAGTGGGCAGCATCTCAGGGCAGCAGATACGCAGAAATGGCCTCTCCCTCCTTTAGTAACCACAAATTGTTAATAGCTCACCAGCTATGACAGAACTTCATAAGCCTCCTCACCACCCATGCTTAGATTTTTGGCTGGTTTGATCTTGTTGAGTTCTCATGCATACAGTTAGATCCAATATGAGTTTATGTGTGCAATTGTTGTAGCCCACTGGGTTTCCTAGTGACTGCACCCAGAAGGACTGCATAAGAGGTTGATTAGACCATGGGCCTGAGTATTAGGTGTTTGTAAGGATCTACACTTGACTATAACTAGCAAGCAGGAGGTCTTTTGCTCCACCCTGTGACATTATTATAAATACACCTTTGGAATAAAGTTCTGGGCCAGTGGATAAGGATCCAGGCCCATCCGAGTCTATCCTGTGGTTTCTGTTTCTCTCCCCTCTTTATTTCTAAGTCTCTTATCCCTCATTCCTCAAGACTCCGTGGGGTAAGTACATGTGGGGGCTGGTCCCCTGTATGCAATGACAACATCGTGCCTGGAAATACTATTTCACTCTTGATGTCCACAGCTATATTTGTTTCTTACAGACTTTACATCTCTTTTTCCATAATATTCCCTGAACCTTGTAGAGAGAGGGTGCAATAATGATGTCCCAATTATTTTTGAGGACTCTCCAATCTCATTCTCTACTTGTGACCTGCTGTGGTTCTTTGTATTAATTACTGCCTACTAAAAAGTGATTCTTCTTTGATGAGAGTTGAGAGATGTATAAGATAGGAACTTTAGAGAAAATTTTATTGCCATATCCCTTTAGCAGAGTAACAGTACTAGGTTTTCCTCTTGGGCTGATGATTTAGCCAGCTTCGTGTCTAAGATGCAGTTGATACTAACCAGGAATGACTTCTATCTTATGAAGTACAATGGAAGAGAAGGAGTTCAATGAGGTGTGGATGGGAAGGTAGGGCAGAGGAAGTAATATTGAGGAGGAACCTGACAGTAAAGACATTTGGTATTGTTATATGTAAGTCTATTACCATAGAAGCTTTGTAAATATTACAAAATGCATACATGAGCAATAGTAATGGAACTAAATGGGTTGTTTTATAATTGTGTATGTATAATATATATGTCTAACAAAAATAATTAAAAACTAAGTGGCCATGAATTCAAAGAGTTGATTAACATATGAAGAGTTGGAGTGAAGAGAAGAAAAATGATAGATATACAGTACTCATATAAAATAATTTTTAAAAAGACATTTTAGCAGAACAATTAAAAAAATACACATACAAAAAACTTCTGTTATTATATACAGAAAAACTTAGGCAAATTTCCACAAAACCTCTCAAATATAGACATAAACATCCTATTAATCCAGAAAAATATAAAATGAGTAATGTGTCCTCAATGTTTAATATAAAACAGATTTTAAGTATTTGGAAAATATATTTTAAGAAAACACATTATAGATCACAAAGCAACCCACCCCCATTTTATGACAATATTTTTTCTTTTGTTTTTAAATTTTCTTTGTTTTTCATTTATAAAGTTTGTTTGTAACCCTCTGAATTTAAGTCATGTTATTCAGATGTGCATGGGTATGGGATCACACACTGGGGTACAGGGAATATAATAGTAGCTACAGTAAAACACTGCCAATAGCTCCTCATCGGGGAGTGCAGCTGGAGCCCCTCTTGGCCCCATCTTTGAATTGTTAACTGGATTGATTTTGTGTAGGTCTAGAATAGTAGCAACAGATAAAGTGAATTCGTCTGTGTGATGTCGTTTCATGTCCAGAGGTCAGTTTTTAATAGCACTCCTTCTTATCCTATGGATTTTACACACACACACACACACACACACACACACACACACACACACACACTGCCCATTTTTCTTCATTTTTCCCTAAGTCTTAGGGCAGGACGGTGGTATAGATGTCAAAATAATGGCTGGTTTCTAATAGTCACTTAAGTCGGCATCCTGAACAGTAATACATTTTGCATTAACTATACCCATGCAATAAGAAGCTTTCGAACCATGATTGGGAAGATTGAAAATACTCGGACAGCAGTTTGGCATGATGATTTAGAAAAATATCAGTACTTTCTCCTCTAGGGCCTACGATGTCTCCTCAGCAAGGGTTTCATTTTACATTATCAAGTCTGTGTTCCCTCCTGTGGAATGGACCTCAAATCCAATAAAGAAAGTGGCAGGGTGTTCCCACAAACATTGTTGCCACCGTTGCGCCAGTGGGCAATTCCTGCCTCACATGTCAGTATTTTCACCCGCAGTGTTCAGCATTGGATACGACTATTTTTCTCTTTTACAGTACCATGCATAACATTTCCTGTAGGAAGAAAGCTAGCAAGCAGGGGGAGCTCGCTATTCAGTACAAAACGGATATCTCTGTCTTTGGACACCAATATTTGTGGTGTCTTCAGCATCCAGGTCTTACCATTGAGTTATGGTGGGCAACAAAGAGCAATGACAACAGCCTCCATTGTTGGGGGTGCCTCCTTCTCTGTGTTCTCACCAACCAATAGTTCATAGATAATCTATGGCTAATGTGTTCATAGATGATCTATGGCTCACACCGAGATTTTTGCTTAATAGCCCATTTTCTCTGGAAACAGAAGTGTAGGTGAGGTCACACAGGCCTCCAAAGACTAACACTAAATGTTTTCCCTTATATAAGAATTATAGTTTCAGATATGTATTTTATGTATTTAACATAGAGTATGTGTGAAAACTAGGAAACTATTAATGGACTATTAGCAATGGGTATGTATGCTTTTAGGGAGAAGAGTGGGATGTAAGTGATATTAGAGATGAAGTACACCAGGCACAGAAGAATTTAAGCAGATAGTATAATGATAGAGAGGGGGAAATGGGGAGACTTAACCAAAATGAAATGTACTTGAAGAACCTACTTGGTAGCCTATTATCTTACAATCAAAGTAAACAACATAGTGACAGGGTACAGTAGAGCATGTGTGATATGAAATCTCAGAGGGGGAATACTGGGAGCTAAGGATTTAAATGAGAATGGGAACAGAGAATTGGAGAAAAAAGGAGATAAGGGTTCAATTGACCTAAACTAAGGATTAATGAAGAAACTTTACAAAAACTCACTAGTTTTAAAGCTAATCAATACACTATATCATATGTCATATACCATAGGCATATAATATATATCAATCACATATAAAATATATATCATATATCCCAGGCAGGAACCTGGAGGCAGGAGCTGATGCAAAGGCTATGGAAGCTATGCTGCTTACTGGCTTGCCTCACATGGCTTACACAGTCTTCTTTAGTATAGCATGCTGGATCACCTGCCCAGAGATGTCACTATCAAAACTAGGCTAGGCTCTCTCACATGAATCACTAAAAAAATGCCCTAAAGGCTTTCCTAGAGCCTGATATTATGGAGGTATTTTCTTAATTGATGTTCCCTCTGCTCAGATGACTCAATAGCTTATGCCATGTTGACATAAAACCCAGGTAGAAAAATAGAGCAATATATCACTTCAAAACATGTTATGGTCCCATTCAAATTTGAGTTTAATTTTTCAATTCTAGCTTTATATTTTCACTTCTTTTCCTTTTTACTATTTTAGTGGTAATGATATAATATATAAATTGAAAGTACATTAGAAAATAATTTGGAAATATTTCAAAGAAAAATAAGTTAGCTTCCAATTAAATAGATGCTTGAAATATTTAGAACATTTAAAATAATACAGCTTGATTAATTCACCATTTACCAATCTGACATAAACTTTCAACTTATTCCACTCTTCTCCTGAAAATGCAGACTCACATAGCAACCTTCATAAGATAAACTCTGTGCAGATTTATTTTATGGGTTACTAAATGAGTTAATATTTTCACACTGATTTATTTTTGTCTCTCATAAGATAATTTTCCATAAAATATGTTAAATTTATTATATAAAAATAATCTCAGGATCAGAATTCCTGGTGTTAAACCTTGTTTTTGTCAACTTTCCACTGGTTTACCCTGAGATAATGTACTTGGAAAGATCAGGACTAATTTGTCCTACAGGGTTAGAAATTTCAATCCATGATTAAATTGCAGTACATATTAAGATCTATATCTATGTTGATGTGCTTGTAGTGGATCAAAAACTACTATTTCAGGCCAGAAGTCAACAGAAAGGAAGTTGAAGAAGACAGAGGTCCACAGTCACTTCAAGGGCAAAAGTCTAACAACCTAAAGACCTTACCCTATGCCTCAATCAGCATTATTAAAAGCATATTTAATTGAAATAGAATTACAGTACTTTAAACCCTCCCTTTCTTCTTCCAGCCTCTTCCAGGTACCCTCTCATGTGTCCTCATCCTCAAGTTGATAGCCTCTTTTTCTTTGGTTATTATTGGCAAGGTCTCACTGTTCTCCATTGGACACCTATGAACCATGACTACCAGCAAAGCAAGATGAACAAAACCATGCAATAAATGGCACTCACATGTTGGCAGCTACCAACAGTCTAATTGAATTTATGGATCACTCAACCTGATGGAACTGTTTGATATTGGAAACCTAGCCAGATGTAGAGTCCACAGTGACTCCAGTTTGTGGATTGATTCCATCTTGACTCGATGTCAGAGAGTTCAAGCTTGTCTTTGCTCCTCAAGGCTGGATAGCAGGATGTACAGCCAGATGTCTTGAGAATTATGGAAGTGTTTATGCTTGTTTGTTTCTTGAGAGAGGGAGGTTTTTTGCCCTATTCCCCTGCTTTGTGTATAAAAGGGCTCTGAGAAATAAACTCAGGGCCGCTACAGTATTCACTGAGATCCTGCCTGACTTTATTTTTCTGTCTCTGTCAATTCTTCTCTCTCTCTCTCTCTCTCTCTCTCTCTCTCTCTCTCTCTCTCTCTCTCTCTCTCTCTCTCTCTCTCTCTCTCTTCCCTCAATCCTCACACCCCTATTCAGGACTGTTCAACAGTTTGGGCAGGACTGACAGCCAGCTCTCTGGGGTTAGTCATGTCATGGACCTTAGAAAAGAATTTGCTAATGGCACTTTGATAGATCAGTGTGGTTGATATATTGTGCACCCCAATAAACTTATCTGGGGATCAGAGAACAGAACAAACACTATATTAAACATAGAGGTTAGGCAGTGGTAGCACACACCTTTAATCCTAGCATTCCAAAGGCAGAAAATCCATCTGGATCTCTGTGAGTTCAAGGCCACACTTGAAACAGAGCTAGGCATGGTGGCACACACCTTTAATCCCATGACTTGAGCTCTCATGTCTTGCTTGGGAAAGACAAATGTCTTTAATCCCAGGAACTGATGCCAGAAAGCAGAAAAGTATATAAGGCATGAGGACCAGAAAAGTCTTTTAGGCTTTTAAGCTTTTAGGCTTGTTCAGCTGATTTCTATTCATCTGAGGACTCAGAGGCTTCCAGTTTAAGGAAACAGGATCAGCTGAGAAGTTGGCAAGGTGAGGTTAGCTGTGGCTTGTTCTGCTTCTCTGATCCTTCAGATAAATTTATTGGGGTGCACAATATATCAACCACAGATCAGAATAATTTTTTACTACATTCTAAATCTTATCCTTATGCCTCACCATTTTAAGATTCATCTACCTCTAGATAGTACCATCTTGGGTACCAAAACTTTATCACATGGACCTCTGTGGGATAGTCAACATCAAGCCAAATAGTTCTGAAACAATTACTAGCAGCAAGGCATTGTTGCTTTACAACAAATGTCTCATAATGAATTACAAATGTGAAAATTAGTATTTTGATCAAAAAGTTAGAAATCAAGGTTAGGTAGAAAGGAGGTGAGGGAAAAAGGAAAAATTGCCTCCATTGCCACATACTTCAAAAACATACAAAAACCTCAATGATTTTACTATAAAAATAAGGAAGAATCATTTGCATTCCTAAATTCATACATTACTGTAGCTTGAGAGTTTTTTCTGCCTTGCCCACATTCAGGACAAATCTCTGCCACCCGCCAGTCCCACAGCCGCTCAAACCCAACCAAGTAAACACAGACACTTATATTGCTTTCAAACTGTATGGCCGTGGCAGGCTTCTTATTAACTTTTCTTATATCTTAAATTAATCCATTTCTACAAATCTATACCTCGCCACATGGCTGGTGGCTTATCGGCGTCTTCACATGCTGCTGGTCATGGCGGCGACTGCAGTGTCTCTGATCATGGCGGCGGCTGCAGCATCTCTGGTCATTGTGGCGGCTACAGCGTCTCCTTCTGCCTTTATGTCCTTTTATTTCTCCTCTCTGCTAGTCCCGCCTATCTTTCCTGCCTAGCCACGGCCGATCAGGTTTTATTCATTAACCAATCAGAACAACTTGACATACAGACCATCCCCCAGCACAGCCAAGTGCAGACCATCTCAAACACCTGCACTCAGGCCCATGGTCCTAATCATCCTCTATATGGACCTGCTGGGTAACGCCAAAAAGAACCCAAGAAGGGCTCCCACAGGACATACAGATCATCCCACAGCACATTACTAATTACAACATACACAATTTTGTATCCTTACTCTTAAAGGATTTTAGCACTGTAGCTCTGTGTTACTGTACCTGCCTAACGTGAAAGATACTAAATTCAGTCCCCAGAAATGAAAAAATAAGTTCTATGTTATTGCTTCTACATACTTAATACAAACTACTTCTAAAAACTTTCACAGAGAGATGTAGGCAAAGAGGGAAAATTTTGAAATAGAGCAAATGCAGATGGTTTTTTGAAACTGTGCTTTGTTTACCTGTATATGTGGACAGTAAGGCAGATGCATGTGTATGTGCGTATTCTGTTTTTAATTAACAGTCTTAGGTATGAAGAAGGGGTGCTATAAAACTTTCTTCTAACAGAATCACCCCCATGTTTTTACCGTAGCAATATAAATTTTGTTCTCTACCAAGCTATACTTGTTTCCTGACTTGTCCTACTAAGTTGTTAGGAGATGTACTTGTCCTGGTGGCTAAAGTATTTCCTTGGTTTTTTTGTAACTAGAGTCTTCAGAACCATGCTTTTTTTTTTTCCTGCCTATAAGTGTATGTGGCACAGGCTATCGAGGGTCACCATTCACTGTTACTACATTGGGAGTACATAGACCTAAGAGAAAACATATATCACCTTTGTCCCTCTACCGATGGCATTTCGGTCAATAATTCTGTCCCATTACTGTCCTGTGCTCTAATCAGCATACATACTATGCTAGTATCTGCTCAGAGTTCCCATATCCAAGGCTCTATCACCTTGATCCTGTCTGTTTTCTTTCATTCTTCAAAACATAACTATGCCCTACTTTTTAAACATTTATTTATTTACTTTACATCCTATGGTGATATTTTATTTGTACTAAAATGTGATTTTATTTGTATGTTAATAAATAAAGTTGCCTGGGGGTCAGAGCTAATAGCAAGCCCTAGTAAGTCTGACAGTGGTAGCACACACCCTTAATCCCAATCACATGACAGATAGAACTCTTTTGTTCAAGGATACCACCAGCATGAAGACACACGCCTTTAATCTCAATACCAACCATAGAAGACCTGGAGGTCTGTACAGACAGGCAATGACAAGGAGGTCATATGGTTGGGTATGCAACCAATGAGAAGGCAGAACAGAAAGTCAATAAAAAGGACAAACACACAGGAAGTTGGTCTCTTGCTGAGAGGAAGGACAGCAGCGGCAGCGAAGGGTAAGCTCAGCTCTCAGCTACTGCTCTGACCTCTTGGGCTTTTAACTCTGCAATTGGCTCCGTGTTTCTTATTTAATAAGACTGTTACATCTACAACATCCAAGTGGGATTCTTCCTCTCCCTTCTCTCCTCCCAGTCCCTTTCCCCTGGAGTTGCGGTAAGACTAAGCACCTTCCCATATATTAAGTCTGGGCAAGGTGACCCAATATGAGGATTAGTGTCCCTAAAGCTGGTAAAATAGTTGGAGATAGCCTCTGTTTCCTTGCTAGGAGTCTTAGAAGAACAAGCTATGCAACTGTAACATATATGCTGAGTGCCTGCCTAGGCCAATCCCATAAAGGCTGCCTGGCTGTCAGTTTAGTCTCTGTGAGCCCCTGTGAGTCCAGGTTAGTTGATTCTGTGAGTTTTCTTGTGGTATTCTTGACACCTCTGATGCCTACAATCCTTTCTCCTTCTCTTCTTCATGATTCCAAGAACTAGACCTAATGTTTAGCTATGGGTCTGCCTCTGTTTCCATCAGTTGCTAGATGAAGCCTTTCTGATGACTATTGTATACCCTACTTTTCTAACCCTTAAATATTGCTACTCTCCACTGTTCATATTATTAGTATTTCTGGGGCCATTTATACAATAGCGTTTTCTTAAATTTATTTATTGAATTATGTTGTTTTTGATGTCTTTGCTAGAACCTGAAATGAACTATAACTAATTTTAAGTGGAGAACTAAATGGTGATGTTGATGAACAAATGCAATGGCTTAAGCTATTTACTCTATAATCTGTGCTCCATGAGAGGTTTTTATTTTTTCTTGTTGTTCATCATAATAATCTGTTTTATTTGCTTCTTAAAAATCAACTCATTTTTATTTAAAACTTGATACAATATAATTTGCTCATATTCTTTCCCCTCCCCAACTTCTCCTGATGCTACCCATGTTCTCACTAAACAGACTTCACGTTCTTTTTCTCTATCTTCTCTCTCCTTGTATCTCAGAAAACAAATCCAAACCAAAACAATATAAAATGAGAATGAAAAAACTAACGAAAAGAATCAGTAAGATAAAAACTGACAAAACAAAAACTGCACGCACACACACACACACACACACACACACACACACACACACTATGGAATCCATTTTTATATTGGCTTACTACTCCTCGTCATGGGGCCTGCTCTGGAATGTACTTCATACTCCTATGACATTTGATTAGAAAGAAGTGATTTTTCCCTTTGCCCTCAGGCATCAATTGCAAAAAGCTTCTTGGTTAGGAGTAGGACTTTTTTGTTGATTTCCCCTTTCCTTAGCTGGAATTTTCCTTGGCTTGAACTTATGTAAGTCTTGTGTATGCTTGTCACAGTCTCTGAGTTCGCATGTGTATCAGTCCTATTGTGTATGGATGGCACTATTTCCTTGGAGTCATCCATAACAACTGGCTCTTAAAATTTTCCACCTCTACTGCATAGAACTCCAAGCCTTGGAGGGAGGTTTTATAGTGACATCCCATTTAGGAATAGGTGTTTCATAGTCTCTCAAGTTGTGCACATAAGCCAGGTGGGGACTTGTGTCAATAATTATCTACTATAAGAAGAAGCTTCTCTGATGGGGCTTAGTGATACTATGATCAATGGGTATAGCAATATGCAATTAGGGGTCATTTTATTTCTATGTTCATTTATCAGAATAATAATAGGTTTTCTCATATGTTCCATGACCTTTCCATTCTCAAGTTCTTGGCTACTTTAGCGGTATCAGGTATGGGTTGTATCTCATGGAGTAGGCCTTAAGTCCAACCAAAAGTAATTAGTTACTCTGTAACACTTTTGTAGCTATTGCAAGAGTTATATGGCAGATAGGTTCCTATTGCAGGTTGAAAGGTGGATAGCTATGTGATACTGATGATTACTCTTCTTCTCTGGTAGCACGCAAAGTACCTTCTGGAACTGCAAATGCTAGTTAATGGAAGTAAAACTTTTAGTTTACAGCAGCTCAATCTCTCAGTATTTGATATTATAATTAGTGTTTTCAACAATAGGGCCTTGGCACCAAGTTGTGGAGAGTAAAAACAGTCTTAGAAATAGTCTGTGATATTTGGGAATGTCCATGTAACCGCCTTGGCCAATCACTCAACATGATGTAACCCATTCCTGTTACTGGAGGTTCTACTCAGTAGCATAAGATATCTAGTTGGGACATTACCTCCCTCATTATTATCGGACTCCATTCAAATTCCATCAGTATGTGTATATACTTTAAGGGGGCTTGTATGGTACTAGGTTACCATAAGCCTTTCAAAAGTCCTTGAATGTTAGTTTTCCTTCTTCGTATTTCCTCCCAGGAAGGGGAAACAGAGTATAGTGTTATAAAGACATAAAAGAAAAACAAGGATGGGAAGATTAAATATAGAGGTTGATGGAAAGGGAGAAAATAATCTACTTATAATCCTTCTAGATATTTCTTCGGGGCTGTTGTTCTGAGAAAGGGGGAGAGAATTATCAGTTTAGATTGCCTTAAGCTTCCTTTATGTATTTTAAATAGATTTTGAAATGATCTTAATTGCTTGTGTTTTATCATGCTGAGAATACAGACAGGCCTGTGCACATGAGGCGCTAATACGCTACAAATAAGCTACACATCTAGTAAAAAAAATTATTCATATTTTTATTGTAAACATCTAGTAAAATATACTATACTAGACTACATTTGGTTCAACTACAAGTATTTGGAATTCCCCATAGAAAAGTGCACAAAAGCTCCATTCACCAGGCAACACTCATATGCTGACTTAAGCCAAACACACAATGTGGCATTGTATAAAAAAATAAATATGACACAGCTTTAGCCTTTGTTACCACTCACATAAATCCTCATGGTCTTCACTGATATACATATATAGTACATTTTTCTTTGTTATGAAATGCAACTTCTAGAAAATAGTATATTTTGGCATTTTGATTTTATGGAGTGTCTCTATTAAACAGCAATTTTTGAAAAATGGAACAATCCTTCTTTTAAAGGTACGTACGTACTTTATCACTTAATCCATTTGCTCCTTTTTCTCCCTGGTGCCAAGAAAAAAATAAGTGGAAAATTTTGGCCCTGTGTTCATGTAACCTAGAAGTGCTTCATATTTACAGTTTATTCTTTTCACCTTGGACAGCCTGACAAGGACAAATTGTTCATATATTAGGAAATATCCTGAATTGGGAGGTGAGGCTCTCATGCTTTGTGTACACAGTGTCCTACAGAGGTGACTGTAATGACTGTAATACATCATCCAGAAATGGGGCTGCAGAAACATGGTGAATCCACAGTCCAGGAACAAAGGTTATTTATTTCCACTGTTTTGATAGGAGCTGCTAGAAGCATTTTTCTAATGGTCCTAATGAGTCTCTGAAGACCTTGCTCCTTGTCTTGTTTCTTAGTGTACCTAAAAATAGAATTCAGTACTTGGCAGCAATGGAGTTAGATAAATAGATTCAGTTGCATTCAACAAAGCACTAGTACATAATTTTGTTTCCTGGGTGTAGTGCAGGGAAACTTAGGCTTGTACTCCACTGGTATATTGAATCTTACAGGCAACACCAAGAGTGGACACAAGGTGTATGCAATGTATGCTCCAAGAGCTACTTAAATCCTTCAGATCTTAAAGATGACAACAATTTCCAGATTTTCTAAATATGCCTTAAATGTATACTTGTTTATATAGTTGTTTCACTACTAGGAAATGTGAATATATAATATATAAACTGTTCCTTAAGAGGACAGTTTGGCTTCCTATAAATGTACTGCTAAAAAAATGTTTCTGGCTATTTCTTTTGGAACTGAACAATAGTATTTAGTAATATTTTTCCGATATTCTGAATGATAACAGCTGGAAATTATTGTACACCGCTGGAAGTTAAACTTAAGGCAGATCGCCAGATTTTTTTTCACTTTTTCTTCAGACAGTTTTTACTCAGTTACCTGTGTAGAGCTTTAGCATCCTCCTTCCTCAGTAGTCCAAATAATGGGGCTTACAGACCCATGATGTTAGTCCTTTAATCCTTACCATTTCTAATAACTTCCTCAGAAATAAAAGGTCTTGACTTAAGAGATGTTTGGTTAGCTTAGTCAATAACATTCGATGGCTTTCCTTATTTGTTTGTTTGTTTCTTGTTCATGTACTTACTCCATTTTATTTTTTCCTTCTTAATTAGTATTTTTTAAAGAAAATAATTGGTTTCATTATGACATTTCATACACATGTAATATATACTCTGATCAGCTGCATACATGAAATCTCAACAATATGGTCTCCTAAATGAGACTTAAGTCTGACTTGCCAGCATAGATGGAAAAAAAATTTCAGAAGTCCCTACCTGGCTGCTACATGTGATTACTGACATCTAAAAAAGGGAGATTCAGTCTTCCCTGGGAATCAGTCCAATAATGGATTATCCAATACTGCTGTGGGATGTTCTGTATGTTAAATGTGTTGCTCTGGTTGGTTAATAAATAAAACACTGATTGGCTGGTAGCCAGGCAGGAAGTATAGATGGGACAAGCAAAGAAGAGAACTCTGGAAACAGGAAGCTGAGGCAGAGAGAAGCTGCCAGCTGCCACCATGACAAGCAACATGTAGAGATACCAGTAACCCACAAGCCATGTGGCAACTTACAGATTAATAGAAATGGGTTGGTTTAAGAAAAGGAACAGTTGGCAAAAAGCCTGCCATGGCCATACAGTTTATAAGTAATATAAGTCTCTGTGTGTTTACTTGGTTGGATCTGAGCAGCTGCAGGATTGGCAGGTGAGAGAGATTTGTCCTGACTGTAGGCCAGGCAGGACTAGGAAAACTCCAGCTACACAATACCAAATGGTTAATAAAATAAAATAAAAAAAAAGAAAAAAATATGGGCAACGATAAATGCACTAGGTGGCTTCTTACGATATATTATATCACCATGACAAGTTAGCTTGATTCGGGTCCCAACACTGGTCATTTATACTATATGTCAGAGACAATAACATGTCAAAATATAAAAACTTGAAAAGTTTGCTGAAGCTTCCATATTTATACAATTATAATTGTGACCAGTGACATGACAAATGGAGGTTTACAATAGAATGCATAAACATGATGATCTTACATTTATAATGAGTGAGTGATTAGTTTATAGGGAAGAGAAAATATACATAATGGCTCAGTCATTAAGATCACTTGATGCCCTTCCAGAGAACACAGGCTCTATTCCCAGTACCCATATACTGTCTCACAACTGTTTAAAAATCCAGCACCAGGGGATTTGATGCCTTCTCCTGGTCTCTGAGGGCATCAGGCACACATGTAGTGAACAGGCATATATGCACGTAAATGACTCATACACATAAAATAAAATGTAAATACTGCATGTGAACCTTACTGACTCAGCAATTGCCAAAATATTAAGAGTTTAATGTTGCCCTTATCTCTTCCTAAACCAAGATCTCAGTGGTTACAATTCTTACATTTTGCCATTTTAGTGCTTGACTCCTGTTATCTGTCTTCTAAGACAAAATCTGCTTCTATGTTTCCCTTTATATTAAACGACAAATTTAAAATTTTGGAAACTTGTCAGTTAGACACAAAATCTGCCCAGTATTACAGCTTGTGTTACTACAAGACCTTTTCTCATTTTGGTTGAAAAACAAAACTAGAAACAAGGATATGTCCTTTGAGTCCCTAAAATACAGTAAAAGGCAAAAACCTCTTATGTTCCTCTCAAAACAAATGATGTGTTCAAGGTGAGGGGCACATTATTTCCCTCTCTGAACAATAACCATAGATGCATATTGATTGATATTCAGCTATGTGAAAATAATTCTCTCTAAAATATATTACAGGGCATAGTTAGTTTGGCTTAATTTAAATTTAATGTAATTGAAGTAAGACAAATAACTGTTACTTGCTAAGCACCAAAACAAAATTTTACTTGTGTTGAAATCCATCATGAAAATGTAGGATTTCCCTACAACTCACTGAAGATTAATAGAGATTATAGGAATTTTTAACTCTGTATAGATTACCCTACTTTCTATGGTTCTAGCAGTTTGATAGAGATGTTCTAATCTGACATGCACTTAAAGCCGTGAACATGCATCAAAAAATTTATGAGCAGACTTTGCATTGAACAAAAAAACAGTTGGGAGAGATATTGAAGGGAAATAGATTATCTTATTGAGGTAAGTAAATTATTCTAGCTTTCATTCATCATGGCATTTCTTTGAAATATAAAGATTATAAAATGGTAGAATGATATTTATTTGAAGAAGGTTGATAAATTTACACATTTCAAATCTATTACTGTTAAATATTTCCCTTGGGAACATAGCTCCAAAACAAAAATTAAATATGTCTTAAAATCCCCAAAAGTATCTGCTATCACTGGATTAAACTCTGTAATCTATACTCCATTGAGAATTCTGATTACACTAAATTACTTCTGTTGCCTCACTTTAGTAAACAAGGCCATTAATTTCAGTTAGCATGGGTGGGTAGCTAACTCACATGGATTGAATTATCTTAAAGAGTTCATATTTCAAAACTAGCAATCATTCTTCTTGTCTGTTATTCTCTGAATAGTGTGTAACTACGTCAAAGCTTTGATTTAGAATGAATTCCATACAACTTATACATAAGAATAATTTATTATATTTAAAATATGATAGCTACAAAGTCCTAAACCTATAAACTACTGATAAATATTCAGTAATGCTGACATTATATTTCTTTTATACACTATTATAATAATGATGTCTTTATCTATTCATCCTTAACAAAAATTGCCTTTCAATAAAAAATATAAATACATGTGTTGGAGAGATTGCTCTATTGTGAGGAACACTTACTGTTATTGCAGAGGACCTCAGTTAAGATTCCATACTGGGCTGTGGTGGCTCATGCCTTTAATCCCAGCACTGGAAGGCAGAGGCAGGCGGATCTTTGTGAGTTCAAGGTCAGCTTGGTCTACAGAGCGAGATCCAGAAAAGGCACAAAGCTACACAGAGAAACCCTGTCTCGAAAAACAAACAAACAAACAAACAAACAAAAGATTCCAGTACCCACATGGTAGCATACAGCTGTTTGTAACTCCAGTGACAAAGGGTCTGCACCCACTTCTGACATCAAACATGAGGCACCCATGTAGTGCTGTTGTAGAATATTATTTCAAGGTGTATTACTTTTGTTTATGCTCTGGAACATTTGTTTAATGATGCAAAGATGTGTTTGATTAAATAAAATTCACCTGCGGTCAGGAAACTGAGTCAGCAACTACAGCAACTAGCTGACAGGAAGTGGTAGGGAGGAGCCAGGTGAGAAAGGGTTTATAAGGAGAGGTGAGGAGAGGCACAAGGGGTTTTTGGAAGATGTGAGCAAGGAGAGGAGGTGAGCTGCTTGCTATTGAGCCTCTCTGAAGAGCAGAATTCCACCTTAACCTTTGATTCTTGAGTTCTTTAGAAGAAGAGAGTATGGTGATATTTTATTTGTGCTGAAATGTGATTTTATTTGTATGTTAATAAATAAAGTTGCCTGGGGGTCAGAGCTAATAGCAAGCCATAGCAAAAGTCTGGCACTGGTAGCACATGCCCTTAATCCCAATCACATGACAGGCAGATCTCTGTGTGTTCAAGGATACAGCCAGCATGGAGACACATGCCTTGAACCTCAATACCAACCATAGAGACCTGGAGTTCTGTATAGACAGGTAGTGAAGAGGAGGTCATGTGGTTGGGTTTACAACCAATGAGAAGGCAGAACAGAAAGTCAATAAAAAGTCACACAGGAAGTAGGTCTCTTTCTCAGGGGAAGGACAGCAGCAGATGGTAAGAAGGTGGTCTTGGTCACAGCTCTTATCTACTGCTCTCTGACCTCTGGGGCTTTTAACTCTGCATTTGGCTCCGTGTTTCTTATTTAATAAAACCAGTTAGAATTACATCTACAAAAGAGGTTTAGTTAAATTTCCTTTGTAGCTTTGAAACAGTTGGAGCTGGAGGGAATAGATTTCCCTCCAGCTATGGT
Source organism: Peromyscus leucopus (assembly GCF_004664715.2). Classification (NCBI taxonomy): domain Eukaryota; kingdom Metazoa; phylum Chordata; class Mammalia; order Rodentia; family Cricetidae; genus Peromyscus; species Peromyscus leucopus. The sequence continues at coordinate 70,274,595 of NC_051071.1, read as the reverse complement.
CCTTGTGGCCTAACTGCTGCTGGTAGTGGAGGAGTGACAGTTACTGATTCAGACAGCTATGGGTTATAAGGCAGCAACCATTTAAAAAAAGGACAACAGTTGGCACCCAATGTGGGGCTTGAACCCATGACCCTGAGATTAAGAGTGTATGATTTATTTGGGATCTTGGTGGCAGCCCCCCCCCCCAAAAAAAGAGAAGAAACAACAACATGGTGCACATACATACATATAGTCATAAGACTCATACACATAAAATATATAAATAATGAAGTATGTTATTGACTTCATATTTTGACATTACAGTAAAAACAGGTGTCTATTCCTATAAGTAACATAGTGAGGAATCAACTCATGCTAATTTAAAACAATGTTCTCTAGGGGCTGGTGAGATGGCTCAGTTGCTCAGCAGCCTTTGCTGGGAATCTTCACACGTTATTTCAAACCCAAGGACCTATATGACAGAAGGAGAAAACTGATTCCACAGAGTTGTTTTCTGATCTTCATATTCATAATGAGATGTGACACATACACATACACACACACACACATACACACAAATAAATAAGTGCAATTAAAATTTTAATAATGTCTCCTAATATGTTAAAATGAATAAATTAAAATAATTGGTTTTTATTTACTAAATAATTATTGTGCTAAGAGAAGCATCATTTTTGAAGCCATATTTTAGTGTCAACATGCCAGAATGAATATCATTTTAAAATATTGTAGGTTCAAGGAAGAAAGGAAAGAGACAAAATAATATAATTATATTTCGTTTTTTTGTTGTTTTTTTTTTTTTTGTTTTGTTTTGTTTTTCGAGACAGGGTTTCTCTGTGTAGCTTTGTGCCTTTCCTGGGACTCACTTGGTAGTCCAGGCTGGCCTCGAACTCACAGAGATCCACCTGGCTCTGCCTCCTGAGTGCTGGGATTAAAGGCGTGCACCACCACCACTGCCCGGCTAATATAATTATATTAATTATTTCAATTTGAAAAAATAACATTTAAAAAATTGTAGATAAAGATAATGAAAAATTTCTTGAATTTTATAGAAAATACAGGTAAAATTCAAAATGAAAAAAATCCTTGAAGATTTTATTATGATTAATTAATTTAAGGCTTCACTTGCATCTTTTATGATAAGGGACTGCTTCAAATAACTAAGAGCTATTAGGTAAAATTATATATTCTCCATAAAGGCTAATAAAACTATCCATAACACTCATTCAGGATGCTAGATGGAAAATGTGTTGTGTTGAATAAAGGAAGAAACTAATTGTTTAGCATGATCCAACAGTCTTTAGCTAGGAGGGATGACATACAATGAAGCAAAAGGAGAGCCTAGGTTCATCTCCTGTTGGCAGTTGGAAGTGAAATTTATCGGTGAATACAATTCCCTCTCCAGGGAAATGCTGAAAGCCCATTATTTTGATCACTAAAAATCAACCAGGCAGAATATCCTTGTACATAATGTAAAAATAATCTTTTATTGTCAAAATCAGATGGAAGAACAGATCTAACAGGTCTTTTCCATCATTAATCTCCATGGTTTATGAACTAGTGATTGAGGCTGCAATTAGCACTGCTTAAATGAAAGCCCTATTTCAATACCACAACTTGCTTCCCTGGAGCTCAAAATTCTGGACCTCATTCAAAGTGAACAGGGAGAAGGAAACTGGATCCAAGCCAAATGCAGTAAATAGACTAGGGAGGGAGGAGAGGAGAGAATTCTAATGTAGCTATCATACATAGAAGTGGTCTCTCTCGCTCGTGCGGGTGCGCTTGGTAAAGGAAATTTTTGTGGAAGTTCCAATATTCTTCTTCTTCACTCATGTATCATCTTGATTCATTGATTTATTTTCAAGTTCAGGGATAATGAGTGTTTGGAAAATGTAATTGTTGGCTATGTAGTTAGCCAACTGAAATGTATCCATGACTTAATTTTTTCACATTTGCATGCTACTTCATGAAAAATATTCTGAGAGACTGAAAATGCAAAAGTCACTTCCCCAACAATATCTATAAAATTAGACTGTTGGTAACTGAAAGTTAAACTCCATTCAACTGTACACAGGATAACTTTTATAACATAATTAACTTTATTTACTTTTATTTTCATACTTGAGGCTCTTGTTATATCTTATTATGTAAAAATAAAAATGAAAATAAGTAGCTATGTTCTTTAGAAGCTTATTCTGAAAATCATCTGTACAACTAGGAATAAGAAGAAAAACAAATCATCATAATTTTTGGGAGTAAAAATTTTCAAAGGAAAAAAATTAATACCAATCTACAAAGATGTCTCCTATGGGACAGGAAACCTATTACTATATCAGTAATTTTAATCACAAAATGTTATTAAAGGAAGAAAGACTAGATGATTTTGTTTCTGATAAAAAGATTAGATTGGCTGTTTTTGTTGTTGTCGTTTTTCTAGTTCTCATGGTATTGAATTTCTCAGTCATTGATAAACCCATGTCACCAATTGGAAACAGAAGGTATAAAACACCTGCATATGACCGGATTCCTTATGCTGGATGAGTCAAACACGGAGTATGAAAGCAGTTTATTGGAACACATATAGTGTCATTCCCAGAAGTAGGTACAGAATGAAGAGCAGCAAGCAAAAATAAAGTGCTTGTGGTAGGGAGGAGGGGTCAGCAGTTAGGTTTTCTGTAAGGAAGAAGTTTATTCAAAAATGGTGAGAACGATTAGATACACCGGATTCTAATTATTGTAAGATGGTGTGACTGATAACAGAGGACCATGAAAAACTTTGTGCATTTGTTCTTCTACTTTTGATATATAGTCAAATATACATAAGTCAAAGAGGAGTTTGGTGGACAAGAAGGAAGGAATATGTTACTGAAAACATTCAGATAGGCTAAAACAATAACGTAACACTGCAAATGAAAAGTTAAGAATTTTTTACTTAGTTTCTTCAAACATAATTTGTCTTCTTTAGCCAAATTCTTCCAATAAAGGAAGGTGACAACTAGAACAGTTTGCACATTTTAAAAATTATGAACTTTTCTGACTTTTCTGTTGTAACACAGAGATGGCTAAATGTAATTTAGCTTAAAGAGGTAGTGAAGGTTTATCAACTCCCAACTGCCAGTAGCCTTAGCAGAACTGGTACATACAGAGGCAAGAAAAATTGATAAAATAAAAATCAAACAAAGAAACCATCCTTATGTAATCTAAGGCATGTAGTATCATTTCTACTTTATAAATCTCTTGACTTTGAATTGAAAAATATTATAATTCAGTATCACTATATTAATATTAACTTTGAAAACTTAGGAGTGTAGCATGAATCTTAAAAGGTCTTATTAATAAAAACAAACTCAGAGCCAGGTTTTGGGGTGAATGCTGAAAGATCAGAGAGAGAACCAGCCACAGTCACCTTACCTTGGCGATTCCTCAGCTGATCCTGTTTCCTCAGATTGGAGGTCTCTGAGTCCTTATCCACATGGATCTCAGCTGAACTGCTTCTTGAAAACCTGAAAGCTTAACCAGGCCCTGGTTCCTGGTTTTCACACCTTATATATCTTTCTGCTTTCTGCTATTACTTCCTGGGATTTAAGGCGTGAGTCACTATGCCTGGCTGTTTCCAATGTGGCCTTGAACTCACAGAGACCCAGACAGATTTCTGCCTCTGGAATACTAGGATTAAAGGCATGTGTGTCAACATTTTCTGGCCTCTATATCTAGTGGCTGTTCTGTTCTCTACCCCAGATAAGTTTATTAGGGAACATAATCTTTTGGGGAACACAATATTACCACACTTCATAGGCAAAGTTTCATTATTTCATTATTTTTGTTAGAACACACTGTACATATGTTTCTACCCTTGTTCAAGGTAATGTACCTATATAGCTCATTTAACAATGTAATATAAATTTATAGTCATTGAAAGTTATTATTATCAACTATTTAGGTTAATAAAGAAGTGTACAGTAATAGTTAGTCACCAATTACTATCAAACTTGTAGTCATGTCATATTAGGTATGTTTTTAAGGTCAAACAGACATATATTTTAGATAGACAGGTGGTCTTCAAACACTTCTGAGATCTACAGAATGTGGCATTTCAGATGTTTTACTAGCATAAGGTTTTTTTGTTGTTGTTGTTTTGTTTTGTTTTTGTTTTGTTTTTATGACAATGACACATGTCTGTTCCTGGCAGCACCAATCTACTTCAGCTAAGATGATGGGCACAGAAGAAATTCCATGTGGAGTTTACCTTCTCTGTGGCAAAAGTTAGCCACTGGGCAAGAAACTGACCTTGTCTTGACTGCTAACAGTATGCTATCCAAATTGGACAAGCAGAACAGAAAAGAAAGCAACTGCAGAACTTTGCCAAGACACAGTAGGTCAGCCTTTCAAAAACCCTGCTTCACAGATAAGTTTGTCAGATATTCTAGTCCTGTAGGCCCAAGATAGATGCCCCAACATTGCAGAAAAATCTTAGGTGACTGTCCAGGCAGCCAGCTGTTTCTGTCATTTCTTATTTTTGGAAGTTGTTTGCTCTACACGTACTGTTTACTCAGGTAATATTATAACCTTCTCAGGCCTCTCATGGAGTTGAAGACTTTATAGTTATATTTTTCCCTTTTAACAAATTAATAAAGGACCCTCCCAAAAGAGGCATAAAGTACATAATGTTGAGAGACATGAAAAGATAGTTTGGGATTAGTTATGAAAGTTATAAAAGGTGAATTAGGTACCACTTTGGACTCACCCAAGATAGGACAGATAATGGAGTATTTTCTCTGAATTTGTCAAATGCTAATGGACTAGACATTGTTAATGTAATTATTGCCTGTATATGTTTGTATATAGTTACTGAACTTATTGTATATAGCTTTTCTGTTAGTTAAAAAATCTTCACTTTTGTTTAGACAAAAAGGGGGAAGTGTTGTATGATAATTTGTTTGTTTTCTGACAAATAAAGCTTGCCTAGATATCAAATGGCAGAGCTAGCCCCTAGTTAACCATAGAGTCCTGGCAGTGGTGGCACACACCTTAAACCCCAGCACTTAAAAATAAGAAGCAGAAAGATTGGGAGTTCAAGGTCACCCTGGGCTACATGAGATTGAACCAGTATAAAAGAGAAACAGAGCCAGGCAAGTGGTGGTGCATTCCTTTAATCCCAGCACTAGGGAGGTAGAGACAGGAATATAAAGTGGATGTTGACAGGCTCCCCGCCCCATTCAGTCTGAGGATTCTGAGAGGTAAGAAGTTCCTAGTTGCTGTTGCTCTGCTTCTCTGATATTTTAGCTTTCACCTTCAATATCTAACTCAGGATTTTTATTGTTAAGACTAATTAGGATCATGCTTCAGACATTAACTTTGAGGACTTAGGAGGCAAGAAGACTCATTATTTCATAAAGAGAAGGTAGATATTACTAAAAGCAGCATTATTAACTATCAAAAAGGAACACCACATACACATATGTTATGTTGATCTAAGAATAATGAATTTTCCATTTTCACTTTTCGAAACTTCTTTTGAAGTCATGTTTTCTGTGATTTCAGAAACATAAGTGTATTAGTGTGAGAACACTTATGCAGATTATGTAGCTAGTACCGAAAGCAACCTACAAATTAATTGCAACCTCCATCAAAATTACAAAGCAACTAACTCAATTGAAATAAAATAACTTAAACTTTTTATAAAAATACACACAAAGAATAGGTAAAACAATTATGAATAGATATCACTATCTCAGATTTCAAGTTACATTACAGATCTAGTACTAAAAGCAGCAAGGTATAGGCATAAAAACATGCATGATCAAGAAAATAGAATTAAAACAAGACATAAAATCACAAAATATACAGTCACCTTCTTTTCACAAAGATGTAAAAAATACACACTGAATAAAAGACAGAATCTTCAACAAATTGCATTGGACAAAGGAAAGCTGCATGTATAAGAATAAAAATAGATTCATATTTATCATCCTTTTATTATGCAAGGTAACAGAGGAGTAAAGTAAACATCAATATCAACCTAACTTCAAAATTTACAACCTATAAACTAATCTGCCTATAGGATATACTGATGCTATAGTGGCAAAAGTGTTATTGGAGTAAACAACTTTATGAAATATTGTTATGTTAAAATTTGAGTTTAGGTCCCACTCAATTATGTGTAACCCACACCTAAAACTGCTAACCTGGCTAAGAACCTGAGACTTGATAAGTTATGATACAGTGAGAATGCCTACTACTATTATTATGATAAAGTAATATAGTAATAGAATGACTTTCTAATGACATACTATTTTACACTAAGTGACTGAATGTTAAGCCATCATAACAGAAGCCTTTCCTTACCAAAGCTGGTAATTGACAAAGAGAGTCAGAATTGGAAAATTAGCAGAGTGAGAGACTTTGGAGTACTCATCCCTAAATGGATTTTCTTTATCAAATTTTCCCCCTCAAAGCTCAGGGTTTTGTGTGGAAGAGGAGGTGGAAAAATTCTAAGTATGAGAGCTTGTAGATGTCTCTAAGGTAACAGCATCTTCTAGGCACAACAAGGTTAATAATCATATGTACTCACAGAGACTGTGATTGCATACAGTAAACTTACACAAGTTAAAGCTAGAAAAAACTCTGGCACAGAGAGGCCAACACAAAATGCACTCCATGGTTGTTTTTTGTATTGTGCTTGTATTTTGTTTTGTTATCTTTGTCTTGATTTTATGTTTCTGAGTGAGAGGAAGAACTTGAAGTTCAGTGGGTAGGGGGAACCAAGGAGGAGTTCAGGGACTGGAAAGAATAAGACCAAAATGATTGTATGAAAATAAGCTAACAAAAATTGACCTTTATTTAAAAAGAATACCCATTTTACTGTTTTGGGGACCAACTCCATTACTGAGTACTACTGAGGTATGGATTGTTTTTTGCTTAACTATTGCTCTACATACTGCTGATTTACATTAAACTTTCAAATGTCTGTTCTGAATACTTGGCATTTCTGAGCCCTTTAGTACAGAATGAAATAGGGGTATTTTTTTTTTTTATCACATTACTGCAAGACTTCCCACATCAGCAAGTACGTTGATTGCTGTCAAACAAGATTCCATGTGTTCATGCTGCAGATTGTTTTATCTAGCCTGTCTCTGTGTATTCAAAATGCACATACATTATCTTAATATTTCCTATCAAATCCATTGATATCCATTGATTGTAGATGAACTTACATCAAAACTTGTAGAAGAAATGAGGCTCAAGAACTTGTACAGGTGTCCAAACATCTGCATATAGAGTTCATCTTGTTTTACAGTCATATTTCTCTCATTTGTTATATTATGACAAAAGGTACACTTTATGTTTATAAGGAAAATACTGAATATATCAAAATATACAGAAATAAAACCAAGAAAAAGAAAGGCAGTTTTAAGCATAAACTTTCCTAAATCCTAAGAAAACATTACCATATTCTGTCCCTGATTGTATTCAACTATTTCTCCTTCTATATATACTTTTGTAGTAAAACAGGCAATTGAATTTGAAACTGGGTTATTAAATGATGCACCACTGCTGTGGGATGTTCTGTATGGCAAATGTGTTGCTCTGATTGGTTAATAAATAAAACACTGATTGGCCAGTGGCCAGGCAGGAAGTATAGGCAGGACTAACAGAGAAGAGAATTGAGGAAACAGGAAGGCGAAAGGAGTCACTGCCAGCTGCACCATGACAAGCAGCATGTGAAGATGCTGGTAAGCCACGAGCCACATGGCAAGGTATAGATTTATGGAAATGAATTAATTTAAGCTATAAGAACAGTTAGCAAGAAGCCTGCCACTGCCATACAGTTTGTAAGCAATATAAGTCTCTGTGTTTACTTGGTTGGGTCTGAGCAGCTGTGGGACTGGCAGGTGACAAAGATTTGTCCTGTCTGTGGGCCAGGCAGGAAAACTCTAGCTACAAATGGCACCCAACGAGTTGGCAAGAGTTTCCAGATAAACTTACAATGTCTAAAAATCACCTTGCCTTGAATCACAAGAGGCCTTCCACCTGATAAAGACTGAATATGTGTGTCCTGTCACAAACTACAGTCACCTAGGATAAAAGGACCTCAACTGAGGTATTGCTTCAATCAAAATGGCCAGTGGGCAAGTCTGTGGGGTAATTTGATTACGGATCATTGTTGCATGGCCCAGCTCACTCTGGGCAGTGCCACTCCTGGACAGATATCTATAAAGGAGAGCAAACCAAGGAAGAGTTAGAAAGCTAGCCAGTAAGCACATCCCTACAAGTTTTCTGCTTCCATTCCAGCTTACAGGTTTTTGCTTTGACCTACTCCCTGATTTCTCTTGATGATGGACTATCACAGATAAGCTAAACTGAATCCTTTCTTCTCCAAGTTGCTTTTGGCTATCATGATTTTCACAATAACAGGAGGCAAACAACAGCGAGTGTATCTCTACACTTTATATATTGAAAGGACAACTTCCCAAATCAACAATCTAAGAAGTCTGGCCTTTGGATAAAAAGGAGGTTATGAGGTAGACCCCTGGTTGAACTAAATGTCCTCATAAAAGGACACAGGGAACTTGATATTCTTCTCCCTGTTCTTCTCTGCATAGGGTGTCAGGGAAGATAGTTCTCTGCAACAGGAAGTGAGCCCTCACCAGACACCAAATCTCTGTGACTCCTGATCTTTAAGTCCTCACTTTTCAGAACTAGGGTAACTAAATGATGTTTTCTTGAAATCACCCATCCTAAGGTGATTGGTTACAGAGCACTTAGCCAGCGAAGGCTAAGGCAAAGAGACAAGAGCAGCCGAGGAATTAGACAAATGAAATCATTTGCTCACATCACTTCAATGGAGTACTGATTTACCTCTGCACTAATAACTGTCTTCACCTACTGTAGTTCTTCAATTAGAAACGGCTTTTTACAAAATTATAGGAATAAATGTGAAGAAAATAAGTAAAAAAAAAAAAAGTTAAGATGCTAGAACAAGTTTAAAACATTCTAAAGCTTGATCTCTGTAAAACTTCGTAAAGTTTTGTAAACTTTGTTAAATCATGGTTCTTGCCAGGCAGTGGTGGCCCATGCCTTTTATCCCAGAACTTGAGAGGCAGAGGAGGGCAGATCTCAGTGAGTTCCAGGACAGCCAAGCTTGCACAGAGAAAGCCTGTCTTGAAAAACAAACAAACAAACAGAAAACAAAAGCAAAAACAACAACAAAAAACCCAGTGGTTCTCAACCATCCTAATGCTGAGACCCTTTAATACAATTCCTCATGTTGTGGTGACCCTCAATGATAAAATTATTTCATTGCTACTTCATAGCTGTAATTTTGATACTTTTATGCATTGTAATGCAAATATCTGATGTGAAGGATATCTGATATGGGACCCCCCCAAAAGGGTTTGTAACCCACAGGTTGAGAACTGCTACCTTAAAACAACCACTAACAATAAGATTACCCAAAGTAAGACATTTAATCACCATGATTATCAATAGAAAATGTAAATACATATATAAATATTATTTTGTTACGTTTGTGTCAAAGTCCATTCACACTAATATAAAAAATGTCATTTAACAAAACTCCTAACGAAATTTTAGATTTAGTTATTTGCAACTAATAAGAATGAGTGTTGCACAAGCAATATCCAGATAGTTTTAACCTCTGCAATGATGAACACCAACCACCTATAAAGCACTCTTGGCAAAAGAAATCTTGAGGCTGTAAAATGAGTATAGTGACTTTTCCTTCAGCAGGACGAAAACAGAAAAAAAAATGGAGAAAAGATAACAAAAAGAAAATTGGGGAAGACAAGATAAAAAGGAGAAGGGAGAGAGAGAAGGAAGAGAATGGGGGGTGCTGTGGGATATCTTTCTGTATGCTGCAAATATGTGTTGCTCCGATTGGTTGATAAATAAAGCTGTTTGGCCAATGGTGAGGCAGAATAAGGTTAGGCAGGACATTGCAACAGGAGAGAGAGGAAGAGAAAAGGAGAGGGGAAGAGACACAGATCATGAACACCTCTAAATCTGAATATGAGAAGAAATGAGATTTAACACTTCCTGTCCATTAAAGGCCTTTCCCAAATAATCTGTATATTAGAGCAATTTTTATTTTAAAAAGTCTTCTCTTCCTCCAATTCTATTACTGCTCACATGACCTTGGGAGGAACCCTATAAACCCTGAAACTTTCAGCGTTTTCCTGAATCTGATAAATATGATGAGGTTATAGGCCTTGCAAGTATCACTACCCCCCTTCTCTCTCCAACAGGCAACACTTGATGGAAATGTCTGTGTCACAAAACCTTTATTTTTTTTTTCCTAGTTATTTATCTACTGTCCTTGAGTCTGCATTTTAACGTAGAGGTCAAACCTGTTTTTACAGAGTAGAAACGCAGCATGTAACACACTGAAAGAACAAGAAGATAAACACAGACATTAAAGCACTGATGTGCTGTCACCACTATGATTCATAATTTTTTAATTATGTTTGCTAAAAATACTAACATTAATGTTATAGATTTTGAGGCCACGTTAAAGGTAGACTGAGTTGTTAGCAGTTTGGTTCAACTTCAAAGTTCAACTTTAACAGTTCAATTCAATTTCTTCAAAGAATAATGGAAATACATACATGATTGATTTTCTCATATCATTGTCATTTCATTTTCTAACTGGAAACATTGCTGGGATGAGTTGGCAAGGAAAACAGCATTCAGAATAAATGTAATACTATGAAAGTAATCAATGTTAATTCCTAAAACTAAGGCTTTAAAACCCTAAGTAAAATGTATATAAAAATAAAATGTTTTAAAAAATGAAATGTATAGGTTGCTTAGATGAAAATATGGTAGAACTTTCATTTCAAAGGAAAACTAGTCTATAAATTAAGTGACATTCTTGTAAATAGAAAAGGAGTACATATCATTTCTGAAATAAGATTTCAGGCTTAAGATACTGATACAACTTTACAGTAATTTATATAGTGTACTAAACTACAGTGAATGAAAATACTAAAGATAACTCACTAGCAGTTTAAAATGTCTGGTTTTTTTTTTCAATTTTCTAAATTTTGTTCTTTTTTTCTTTGCAATGATAGCATCATTGATAGAAAGATTTCATTTGCTTTCTTTATATTTCACCTTATCAAGTTCAAATGACTTGGAATGGTATTTACCATATAATCTCAGGAGCACAGAGAGAGGAGGAAAGAGGTGCAGTTCTGATATGAGCCTGTGAATGGAAATTCCTACCTAAGACCAAAATCCAACTGTGGGACCCTCTCACATAAATAAGGAAACAATGATGTGTGTAATTTGTTTACTCAGTTTATCCTGGAACATAGACTAGCATAAGAGGCTACTAATAAGAAGAGAGAGAGAGAGAGAGAGAGAGAGAGAGAGAGAGAGAGAGAGAGAGAGAGAGAGAGAGAGAGAGAAATATGCTGGCTTATTCACTTGTTAATTACAGTGTAAATTACAGTGTAAGGAATGTCCAAACTTGCTTTTATATTGTGTTCTATTTCACGTTATTTCAGTAACAAGATGATAGATTCCAAAAGAGAAAAAGTTCTAGAGAACATGATTTATTTTTGTAAATAAAGAAAAATATTTAAGATATAGTACATTGGGTTTTTAAATTTTTATTTACTTTATTATTGTTGTGGGTGTTCAAATGAGAACATGCATACATACTACATGTAGTTAAAGCATTAATATCCCAGAGCAATTTTATTAATTTCGTTCTCTCCTTTACCTCTGTATGAATTCCTGATACTGATTTCAAGTCAACAGACTTGCAAGGTAAGTACTTTTCCAGCCAAGCTATTACATGGCCCAGGATTTTGTTTTTAGTAAAGGATATTTCAAAAAGGAATTAATAAATTGCTTTTAAGTTAATGTTTATTCTTAATCTTGGGGAAATGGAAAATGTAACATGATATATTGTGGTCATATATTAATGCAAAGATTGTACAATAGTTTGTAAATAGTTCATTGTTTAAAACTGTGAACTGCTTGAGGAACTATAGTGTTATGACTTTTGTATATTTCTTCACTGTTTTAAGTTCTGTTTGGACACAAAACTTGCCCCAAAACATGTTTTGTCTTTGAACAAATAAATGTGGGGAAATTTTCATATTACATATTACTGTTCCCCCAAACTTGCAATGCTTATTGGTGTCAGATGCCCTCAAAAAAGACTTGAAAAGAAGCAAACCAAATATCCTCAATTGTGTTTAAAGTCACATTTCCAAAATTTGAAATGGAAATACTTCTTCCTTCCCAGCCTTCATAGCCTCTTCAGATAATTCTATTATATTTTGGCTGAAGTTATGTGGATTGTCTAGATTTCCAAGATAAATCTAAATAAAATTTTATTAATGCATGCATGTCTCTTTAAAGAGAAGTATATAGAGTAGAATGAACTGATTGAAAATAATCTGTTGTTAAGTTTATCTGAGATTTCAATTACTATACACTGCAAGAAATATATTTTTATTACTTATAAAGTATCCAGCCTAAGGTTATTGTTTTTAAAGCCTGAATGGAATAAGAAGATTTTTCCCAATCATCCAAATATTTATCAAAATAGAAATCTACATATTCATACTTCATTTTCTTTTAGATGGTACTCTATATAGGTCAAAACCAATGAAATACTACATGGCAAATTAGAAAAATACACCATTGTTTTCCTTGGACTGCCTATAGTTTTGAAAGATATTCACTAGACATTAAGAGTATGTGATGCACTGGATGTAAATTAATATCTACCATGTACCGAAAACGGTGATAAGACTTATTAATCCACCTGTGAAATCAACAGAGGCTTTCCTCAAGGCTCACACACAACAATGGACCAAATTGAGAGGAAGCAACTGTGGGATAATCAGAGTCTCCCCGACTGCAATTGTAAAATGGTTGTGGCAGGACATATTAAACAAGCAAGCCAGTGCACAAGTTTACTCAAAATAAAGGGTGCTGTGGGATGTTCTGTATGTCCTGTGGAAGCCCTTCTTGGGTTCTTTGTGGCGTTACCCAGCAGGTCCGCATAGAGGATGATTAGGACCATGGGCCTGAGTGCAGGTGTCTGAGATGGTCTGCACTTGGCTGTGCTGGGGGATGGTCTGTATGTCAAGTTGTTCTGATTGATCAATAAATAAAACCTGATCGGCTGTGGCTAGGCAGGAAGGATAGGCGGGACTAACAGAGAGGAGAAATAAAAGGACAGGAAGGCAGAAGGACTGACTGCCAGATGCCGCCATGACCAGCAGCATGTGAAGATGCCGGTAGGCCACCAGCCACGTGGCAAGGTATAGATTTATGGAAATGGACTAATTTAAGCTATAAGCACAGTTAGCAAGAAGCCTGCCACGGCCATACAGTTTGTAAGCAATATAAGTCTCTGTGTTTACTTGGTTGGGTCTGAGCGGCTGTGGGACTGGCGGGTGACAAAGATTTGTCCTGACTGTGGGCAAGGCGGAAAACTCTAGCAACAAAAGGGCATGTATATTAAATCCCCAAAAGTAATATTTAACCAAACATTCAATATTATCCAGATAATAAAATAAAGATACAAATGTCCACGAATGGTCACTGGGCTCCTTAATGCACACTAAATCTTCCAGGAAGTTTAGAACAGAGTTTGGAAGGATAATGAGGGTGAGAAAAAAAAAAAAGATTATGTAGAAAAGATCTTTTAACAATTAAAAAAAAAACTGGATATATATTAGGACAATTGAAAACAACAGAAGCATTCAATTATCCTCCTTTCTTCATTACTGTAAAACTTCTTTGTTCATGTCTAACAGTCCCCCACTTTTTTTTCCTTACCTGTATCCACACATGCATAGACCATGTTTGTTTCTTTCTTTGAAAACCATCTAGATTATACATATATTAGCCATTTGTCTGCAATATAGCTGATAAACATTTCCTCCCTGTGGTGGTATTGTGTTCCCCAAAATATTGTGCACCCTAATAAACTTATCTGGAGTCAGAGAGCAGAAAAGCTACTAGATACTTAGGATAGGCAGTGGTAGCACACACTTTTAATCCTAGCATTCCAGAGGCAGAAATCCATCTGTTCAAGGATACAGCTAAGCATGGTGACTCACACCTTTAATCACAGAAAGCGAGCCTTTAATCCCAGGGAGTGATGGTAGAAAGCAGAAAGGTATATAAGGCGTGAGGACCAGAAACTAGAAGCATTTGGCTAGCAGCATTTGGCTGGTTAAGCTTTTAGGCTTTCGAGCAGCAGTTCAGCTGAGACCCATTCTGGATGAGGACTCAGAGGCTTCCAGTCTGAGGAAACAGGATCAGCTGAGAAGTTGACCAAGTGAGGTTAACTGTGGCTTGTTCTGGTTTTCTGATCTTCCAGTTAAGCATTCAGGCTTTCGAGCAGCACAGTTCAGCTGAGAACCATTCGGATATGAGGACACAGAGGCTTCCAGTCTGAGGAAACAAGATCAGCTGAGAAGTTGGCCAGGTGAGTTTAGCTGTGGCTTGTTCTGTGTCTCTGATCTTCTAGCATTCACTCCAATACTTGGCTCTGGGTTTGATTTTATTAATAGAACTTTTAAGATTCCTGCTACACCTCCCAATCTGATTACTGTTGCTTAAGTTTCCTGATTGTTTGCTTTGATGTTTAGATGGATTTTAATTTGACCAATTTCTTTTTGTCAATTTTGGAGGACATTTTCATTGTTATTAGGATTCTTTAGGAAGTATTTGCCTCTGCCTATATGTTGAAGAGTTTTCCTTCAGAACTTTCAACCTTTCAGATCTTATATTAAAGTCTATGATTAATTTTGAGTCAATGTTCAGGGTGAGAAATTGGAGTCTCATTTAGTTCTGCCCGAATGGTGTAAAATGACTCCCCAATCCCTCTTGTGTATGCCTTTTTCAAATTTGTCAAAAAAAAAATGAGCATAACTGTGTGGGTTGATTTCCCAGTCCTCTTTTTTATTCGTTTGGTCCACACACCTGGTTCTGTTTCATCGCCATGCTGCCTCAGTCATCATGTTTATGTAGTATAATTTGAAGTCAGGCATAGTGAGAGTGCCATCATTGTTCTTTTTGTTCAAAATTTCTTTGGCTATTCAGGGTATTTAGGGTTTCCATATAAATAGGTGAATTTTTTTCTAACTATAGTGAAGAATGTCATTGAAATTTTGATGAGAATTCTATTAAATCCATAGACTGCTTTGAATAGTATAATTATCTTTATCATATACCACTCTAATCTGTGAACATCAAGTTCTTTCTATCTTCTAGTATCCTGTTTAGGCTGTTTTAAAGTTTCTTGGATTTTTTTTTTCAATTCAGAGATCATTTATCATCTTAGTTAGATTTCTTCCTCAATATTTTAAGTATTTTGAAAACATTTTAAATTCTCATTTGAGAATTTCATGCAAGGGTACTGTATTTGCAATATCTCTACATCATCTTCCCCTCCAACTCTTCCTATATTCTGCCCACTCCTTCTCAACCTCCTGACATCTCCCTCTGCCATTATTACTTTTAAAGAATATGTACACATCTACATAGAAATACAACTTGTTGAATCTATATAGTTTCACTCATATGTACATATGTTTAGGGATGACTACCTGAGACCAGAGACTGATAAGCTATCAGTAAGAGTGAGAGCACCGGAATGTCTGCTATGAGATAGGATCTTCTATACAGGACAAGTAGTTACTTCCATGGAATCTTCACAATATAGTCACCTAGATAATGCCTGAAAAATGACAACACTAGATGACTTCCCAATGCATATGGAGGAAATCTCATAAGGTCCAACAGCGAGGGCCTATAGGCAATTAATGGCTTTATAGCAAAAGAAAAAAAATATATACCTGCTCCAGGGATGAGCCCCATGACCGGTTACCCAGCAGTTTATTGCACTGAAGTTGTTGCAAATTGGATTTTTTTTT
The DNA here is from genome assembly GCF_004664715.2 of Peromyscus leucopus. Lineage (NCBI taxonomy): Eukaryota > Metazoa > Chordata > Mammalia > Rodentia > Cricetidae > Peromyscus > Peromyscus leucopus. The sequence goes on along the minus strand of NC_051071.1, from coordinate 70,258,669 downwards.
CTAATTTCTTTCTTGACAGATTGTTATTTTTATATAAAATATTACTACTATTTGTACTCTGATGTTTTATCATTTAACTTGGCTGAAAGTTAGAAAACAACATTTCATGATGAAGTTTTGTATCTCAAAGTCTAGGAAAGACTTGTGGAGGAGGTCAGAGTGACTCAGAACTTTGGCTTTAGTGTATTACATAGTTTCACTGTAGACCTTCATTCATAAATACCTACATTCACCCATGGCTTAATAGATAAATAAATAATGGACAAACATGATTTATTACAGAACTTGGTGGTATCATAGCAAGATTGTTTTAAATTTTTCAAACTGATTTTTTATTTTACATATCTTTTTTAATTGACATGAGAATTGAGTGGATTAGTAAAGCTTTAACTGTGCAATCCTGTCCATTGATACAGCATTATATAGATAACACTGACTTATTTGTACCGAGATCCAGTAAGTGTACTTGAGGAAGGTTTTACTTTGCTATCAGAGCTGTTCCAGTGAGAATCACCTCCTTTAATGTGTGGGAGGTCCACCAGAGGATGTCAGAAAAAACTAACTAACGGTGAGAACTAGGGAGTGATGGAAGCATTCACGATGCTGTTGCTTGTACAATTTCACGATGTCACTTGTCATTTGCTTTAGATTTTACATAATGTGGGTAGAAGATAATGTCACTTAACATGGAACATGAAAGAGCAACACACGGGCTTAAAGAAGCCCTGAGAGTTGGTGACAACATTGGACAATATTAGAATTACTTAAGGAATAAGAAACAGGATTTTCACAGTGTTAAAGCGCCAGCTTGTTTCTTATAAATGGCCAAGGCACTCTTTGAGGTACATTGTCTGATTTCCAAAACTATATTCTTACAGCACTAAATTATGCTGCCTTTTTGGTTAAATGTACTTTCCCAAAACAAGTTCTTTAGATTCATACATTGGATTATGTAATTTTCCCATGATAAGACAAAAACACTGCAAATGCTTGAAACCTATCAATAGTTAAATCAAACAAAACCACTCTGCCCTCATACATTTGTTTATAGGTTTATGAAAACTAAATCCAACACACATTGCATCTGTGTAAATTAATATAGGCAATGCAGGATGACGATTGTTGCAGCCTGTTAGAATTGAGTAAAAAGTCTCAATTATTCAGAATGGGTTAGGAAGACATTTAAGTAAAATGGTAATATAAGCCTCATTAAGGAAGTAACATCTAATAAACAACTTTTTAAAAGTAAATGATTAGCCACTCTAAAAGAAAAAAAAAAAAAGGTCCTTGTCAACACAAGAGCAAATACAGTACCCATAGCCTGGATGAATCAAAGTCTAAACAGAAAAAAAATGTAATTTTTTTCAAACGGCCACCTTGAGAAAAATTTTATAAAGAGATTATTGGCAAATGTGAAGACACAATACAGGAAAGCTTGTGAGATGAATCTAGGACCTCTGGGCTAGTTATAAAGAGGGAATGAGAGGAGCACAGAGAAGAACAGAGAAAAGAAAACACACATCAACAAACAACAGTCCCACTGGAGCTGTTCGAAGAGACCTTGCTTGAGGAACACAGCTCTCCTTCAGTGATTTCTCAGGGGAAGACACAGGGTAAAACCAAGGTCCTTTTTCTAGTATGCTCGTTATGATGCCTGCTGAGTGAATTCTACAAGTTTGAGGGGTCATAGGAACCTGTAATAGATCACAGCAGGTAATGTGCACAATCAAACAATGTTTTTCTGGGTGCTCAGGCAAACATTTTTGAGTGTTTATTTTTTATTTTTTTTTTATTTTCAGGGAGCATAAGTAGACACATGAGTAAAGAAAATTGAGAGAGGGCATGTAACAAAGATTGAATAATGTAAAAGAAGAAAGAAGCACATCATATTACTAATGAGTAGGCATTTTATCAGGGTCTATGTATGCAAGCAATTATTAATACTTTTTAAAAATTTTTTAAACATTGTGAATAGAATTATATATAACAAGCTTAATATTTACTCAGGAATGATTCACATTTAATGGTTTCTTCAATAGGCAGTAAGCCAGAAATTATATAAAAGAAGTAATATATACATTAACATTAAAATTAATATTGTATCACCTTTTAGGCTTTGAATCCCATTGTAAGCCAATTTATACTGGTTTTCTGTTTTTACTTTTATACTGTGTTTTAGAACAGTTAATCTTTTTCCAATCATTATGACTCCCAAATTAAGGGTAGTAATAGTATACTCTTTGTAGCATTGCTGTGAGATTTAAGTTTGTGTGTGTGTGCATGTAAACATGTGACCATGTATATGATTATACAATATATGTATGTTAAAATATCTATAGTTTTAAAACACATCACTAATGTGAAAGCTTAAATAATTTCCTTAAACATCCTCAAGACTTCTATCTACTATTTTAAGAAATTGTTAATTTGGAAGTTCTCCAGCTAAATCATAGTTAGTGCTATATAGCACAATTCAAATTACAGTAAATATCCACCACTTTAACCTACTAAAAGATTCTAAGTATTTTGCAGTACTACTTAAATGTAAGTACAAGTATAATGAATTTTAAAAATTGCTATCAGTAAATAATTTTGTTCATGGTACATGGAATTATAATAAGTCAAATATAAGCAAAACTGAATAAACACATCCTTGTATGGCCTACTGAGGTTTGATCCTGGACTATAGTTTATTTCCCTCATTCAAATATAAAGCTACTTACTAACTGCATTGTAGAATTAAGCGTTGGAAATTTCATCTAAATTGGATCTTCTCTGTTTTATTGTTTTGTCAATTAAGACTCTAAGTCTTTGATGTAATCCCCTCTGACAACTGGTTTTGACACAGAGCTGTCAGATATTATCTATTTCAATAAGACATGACAGTCCTAAGATTAAACTATCACTTCCTTGTGAAGACGGCAAGGCTGCATTTATAATTAGTATGCATGGGTTGATGGGCCAGACATTTGCTACATGCTTTCAAATAAAAAGACTAATTAACTGTAAGTTAATATTTATAAGGCAATCTAGTGCCTACATTTGACTCTATGTATAGGAAAATTCTTCTGCAAAGGAAAAACAATAAACTAAGACTGTCTTTCTTCAGAAGATGGGGGAGCAGTGAAAGGTAGAATAACATAAGATCTGAGCTTAAATTTCTTTTGGTGGTTTGAATTATTTTACTTTAAGCATTTAGCCATTATTAAGGACATTCTCTTGAAAGCAGGATGAAATTATCTGTATAGGTAGAGGTTTTCATTGGCTGACCATTCTAGTTCTTAGTTTAAAGGCATTATACATGAGTAGTAGATTCTATTCATAAATGTAATGTATATTTGCAAATTTATATTTGATTTATAGATGGATTGGTGAATGTATAGATAGATTAATGATAGAAAAATGTCAGGAAAAATATGAATAAATATAGCCCAATAAAGAGATAAATAATAATTCAGTAGGCTACTGGGCAATAAGATAAAACTTTAAATATAAGGGTATGCAAAACAGCATTCATTATTGAAGTAGAAAACAGCTTTCATGCTCTACCTTTTCTTTGTGATTTCATACAAGCTACAGTATGGAACTGCAATCTGATAACATTATGTTCCTGTCTGAATGTGTCTTATCATAATTAGTCCATGTACAAGATTCCCCTGTAATCAGGCCACCAACTTCTCCTCTAGGTCTCATAGTACATCACCTGTGAAGAACCCGATGAAGACCACTTTAACAGTGCAAAGTACAGATAGTTAAGAATACACTTTAGATCTTTAGATACAGTGAAGTCTTTACCACTCATCAAGGAAATGCCTTATTGCTACAGACAGAGACCATTATCAAACACCACAACCATTCAAAATGCAGAGTTGTGGAGCCTGGATAAAGGTACAAATCAACCCACATCCAAGACTCAGGGAAACATTTTGGGGAAGGTTCTGAAGCACAGTGAATTGGTTTTGAGATTATTTCTTAGGAATATCAGAATCTATACCCATAAAACCACACCAAATAATAAGGACAAAAATAATAGACATGGTAAAGTAGACAGGGGAACTCCCCGGAGGCCTCAACTCCACATAAAAAACTATAGGTATCTAAGGAATACTGAGAACGAAAGATATAGTCTTCCCCAGAGAAGAACATATCTGTGGGGTTCCCCTTTCCTCTCAGCCTATTGGACACCAGGCTGAGAAGGAAAAGGGGCAGAAAGAAAGCTTTGTACCAGATCCATGAGCACAGAGACAACCCTATGAGAGACAGATTTCAGTGAATCAGCCCAATTTTATTCCAGAGTATATGGAATACAGGATCAGGGAGTGTGGGGGCAAACCCTAATTTGCATTAAGTGGAATGCTCCTATCACAAGGTATCCTATGTGGTATTAGGGTCCTATAGCAGAGCTCCTAGAGCAAGACTTCTTAACAGTGACCTGTGCCAAGGGTCAAGCTAAAGATGAATTGGGCACTTGATTTTAGAAACAGCTTTTAATAAGGTCAGTCCTTCAGTCCCAGGGACATTTTCCAGATAAGGGGAGGTAGAGGGAGGAAGTTCTGCTGGAAGGAGGGACATCAGACACAGAGATGCACAGTTTGAAATTTGCCCAACTGGTTTTCAGTCTTGCTTTGGTCCAGTAATTCCTTGCTATGCTTCTTTCTCTATGTTTGGGAACAGTAATATATATCCTGTGCCATTATATGTTGGAAGTATGTGATCTGATTTTTTATTTTGATTTTACCATTGATTATATTTAAGAGATTGCATGAATTTCAGAAGAGATTGAACTTTGGGCTTTCAAACATTGCTGAAATTGTGGTAGACTATAGGGATTTTTGAAGTTGAACTAAATACATCTTGTATTAGGATACTGTTACAAGCCTTTGGGGGTCAGAGAGTGGAATGTGGTGGTTTGAAGGAAAATTGCACCCAAAGAGAATGGCACTATTGTGAGATGTGACCTTGTTGGAGTAGGCATGGTCTTATTGAAGGAAGTGTGTTACTGTGGAGGCAGGTTTTGAGGTCTCATATATGTTCATAATTGTAGATGTAACCAACCGTCTTATTAAATAAGAAACACAGAAACAATGTAAAAGAGAAAGCCGAGAGGTCAGAGCTCAGAGCTAAAATCTCACCCTTCCTCCTGCTGTCCCAGCTTCGTGAAAAGAGACCTACTTCCTGTCGGTTCGTTTTTTTATAGTATGTTGTTCTGCCTTCTCATTGGTTGTAAACCCAAACACATGACTGCCTCGTCACTGTCTGAATGTACAGCCCCCTAGGTCTTAAAGGTATATGTCTCCAATGCTGACTGTATCCCTGAACACACAGAGATCTTATGGGATTAAAGGCGTGTGCCACCACCGCCACACTCTTGCTATGGCTCTAATAGCTCTGACCCTGAACACACAGATATCTATGGGATTAAAGGCGTGTGCCACCACCGCCACACTCTTGCTATGGCTCTAATAGCTCTGACCCCCAGACAACTTTGTTTATTAACATACAATCAAAATAATAATTCTGTACAATTAGATTACCACCACATTTCCCCTTTTCTATTTTAATAAAAAGAAAAAGAAAGCAAAAGGTTATAACTAACAAAAGAAAAACTATATACAAAAGTACAATAACTATATACAATATATACAAGTAATAAATACCTAAACAGGTATTTGACAAATCAGAGAAAATAATTCCATTATCTATCCTATTTTGGTAATTCCAAGATGTATCTAATGTACTTTCTATCCTAATTAATTTTCAACTATAACTAACTAATCTTCAACCATAACTAACTAATCTTCAACTCCCTCAGAGATCCAAGAAGGGAATAATATTAGCTAACAAAAATAAAAACAGGAAGTGCATGCAAGCAACTTCCAAAAAATTTTGTGAGTTGACAGAAACAGCCAGCTGCCTGGGCAGTCACCTGAGGTTTCTCCGCAGTGTTGGGGCATCATCTTCAGCCTATAGGCTTAGTGTATCTGACAGACTCATTTGTGAAGTAGGATGTACACAAGGTCAACAGTTCAACCTCACATTGGGTGAGAGCAGTCCACGTACCAGAAACACCTGAATTCCACTAGTGTCCTGTCATGATTCAGGATTTTAAATTCTGGAAATTGTTGACAGTTTTTAAATTCAGCTGTCCATTCTTCTTGGCTGTGTATATATGGCTTCATCTCAGCATCCCCTTCTTCTCCACATCCCTCTATTAAATGCCAGTCTACTTTCGAGAGGCATGAGCTTTCAGCTGCTGTTCCATTGTACAACAGAATCCATCGGCCCTCTGCCTGTTAAGCTGCTTTGAAGAAAAGGGCACCGTACCTTTTCCGGATGCGAAGGCCATTTCAGGGATGGGGCCGTATTGTCCTGGCCTCAGAAGATGCCTTTTGATAAAGCCATAACCACACTTGTTTTGGCAAGAATCAGTAGTCCCTTGTTTCATGTTCTGTGTGTCCATTTTGTCCTGTTGATTCGAGGATACTTTGTTGTCCAGTGGCTAACTTTTGCCACAAGGAAAGTTGACTCCATATGCAGTTTCTTCAATGCCCATATTTTCTCTGAAGTAGATTAGTACTGCCAGGAGCTGACATGTCTCAAAAAAGAAAAATATTCTAAGTTATTAAAACATTTTAAATGCCATATTCTGTAGATCTCTGAAGGGTTTGAAGATGACCTGTCTAAAACATCTCTGCTTAATTTTTAAAACATATCTAATCTGACTACAAGTTCTATGATAATGTCTAACTACTAGCTTTCATTTCTTTATATCCTAATAGTTGATAATAATAACATTCAAGGATCAGAAATTTGCATTACATTGTTAAATGGATGGAATAAATACAATTAGAAATATACATATAGCATTTTCTAACAATATCAGTTTCAAATTTGTATACAATATAAAACAATCCAATCCAATGTAAAGTATTTAAAATTAGTAATTGTCTTTTTCTTTTCTTTCTTTTCTTTCTTTTTTTTTTTAAACAAGAACCTTAAATCTAATCTCCTTTGCTTAGCCTTTTTCCTAACCCTTGACAATAACTTGTAACCAACCCCCCTAAATACTGAAAATTATCCCAGACCCAAAACCCATTAAAAAGACCAAAAAACCACCCGCCCCACACCACCTCTTTGGGAATGTGGGCGTCGTATTCTTAAAATTGCTTCCTGCTGGGTATGGGCGAAGTTTTCTTTATCCTGAAAGAAAAGTTTTAGGTTAATTGTCAAATTCTAGGAGAGGTAACTATATCCCTCATTATCCAGTCTGTGTATAATGCCAAAGTTCAGGGTTTATCTCAAGTCCTTATTCAAGTAGTCTTTGAGACTGGATCATCTCAGCTAGTCATCTCAAATTTGCTCTGAGCACCTTGTAGTTCAAAGCTGATCTGTGGATGATGTTTGTCAGCTTAATGATATTATTATTGTCCACGTGGAATTGTTGTTGTTGTGGGGCCCCATCTTCTTTCTGGAGACTTCAGTTGATGTTAGGCCTGGCCGTGATTTCCTGCAGAAAACTGATAAGAGACTCGAACACAAAAACATATATATGCAGCTAGCCTTTTTTCTAGAATTAGTTAGTACTCTATGTGACCATTCATATCTTAACAAAGTTTAAAATGTATATATATATTAATCTTGTAAATTTTGATATAAAATTTATACTTTGAGAAAAGTTTAAAGAATCAGAATAGAATCAAAGAGTTGAGATTAGTAATAGAATAGTCCCTTAATTAATTTTGCTTTTGTCCTGTACCATAGCAGAAGATGGCTCTTATTCTGGCATGATACAGGGAGTTTGCATTTTCCTTTTAACAACATGCTTGAGTTTAAAGAAGGAGAGAGCCATTCTCCAACTCCAAAGTCAGCTTTAAATTTTAATTGAACTGGGACTATTAGAAAACCAATAGTGTTAAATCTTTAGAGAAAAGCAGAAACAAACATTTAGGAAGACATAAAAAAATTTTTTAGATAATATATACCCATACACCGTTTCACTCTGTTTCTTGGGATAGATGATTTGTCACTTTTCTTCAGTTGTCTCATTTGTCCAGTGTTCTTCAGATTCCTTAACCTTCATTCTCCTAAAAGACAAAAACAAAAACCTTTCCCCAAGACTAATTTTGGGGATGTTCCTTTTTGGCAAGTTATTATCTGATTAAATGAAAAGGCATGTTTTATTGATACAAGTTAGTTTAAATTGAATGTTCATGCTGGTTGATGAACTATCACCTCCTCTAATTAAGAGGTCTCTCTTGTTCAAATCGAACCTTTATCAATTTTGATGGTACCCACAGCTTATCTTCTCCTGTAGAAACAAAAGCAAAACCACGTCCCCAATGTAATACATACCCTGGTTTCCATTCTGAGGTCAGCACATCCTTAAAGTATATAGGCTGATTTAACTCTGTAGTTTTTTCTATTATCCAATGTCTCTCTGCAGCTGTTGTTCCTTTCTCATTGGCATTCAGAAAATTCAAAGTTAGAAGAGCATTATGCAGTCTATTTCTGGGGGTTTTTGTTACCCATTTCTGTTTATTTAGCATATCCTTTAGAGTTCTGTTTGATCTTTCTATAACTGCTTGACCTGTAGGATTATGTGGTATGCCTGTAATATGCTTTATATTGTAATAAGCAAAAAACTGTTTCATTTTAACAGAGACATATGATGGAGCATTGTCAGTTTTGATTTGTGCAGGTATACCCATGATGGCCATAACTTCTAGCAAATGAGTGATTGCAGAATCAGCCTTTTCAGAACTCAAAGCAGTTGCCCATTGAAATCCTGAAAAAGTATCAATGGTGTGGTGTAAATATTTCAGTTTTCCAAATTCTGCAAAGTGAAACATGTCCATCTGCCAGATTTCATTTCTCTGAGTACCCTTTGGGTTACATCCTGCTGGTAATGGCGTTTGATTGTAGAAGGAACAAGTAGGACATTTCTTTACTATTTCTTTGGCTTGTTGCCAGGTTATGGAAAAATCCTTTTTTAAACCTTTACTATTAACATGATGTTTTTTATGAAATTCTGAGGCCTCCAGCACATTTCCTATCAATAATTTATCAATCTCATCATTGCCTTGTGCTAGAGGGCCTGGCAGACCAGTATGGGATCGAATGTGAGTTATATATAAAGGATGATTCCTTTTCCTGATTGTATCTTGTAATTGAATAAATAGTGAAGTTAATTCTGAAGCATCGGGGATAAATTCTGCAGTCTCAATATGTAACACCACTCTTTCAGCATACTGAGAGTCAGTTACTATGTTGAGAGGTTCTGAAAAATCCATTAATACCAATAGAATAGCATACAATTCTGATTTTTGAACTGAATTATACGGACTTTGAACCACTTTACTTAAATTTTCTGATTTGTAACCTGCCTTTCCTTCTTTGTTGGCATCTGTATAAAATGTACGAACTCCAGATATGGGTTTTTGCCGTACAATTTGAGGCAAGATCCATTCAGCTCTCTTTATAAGATCAATTCTATTGCTTTTGGGATATTTGCTGTTAATTTCTCCCAAAAAATTACTGCAAGCTCTTTGCCAAGGTTCACTTTCTGACCATAATTTTTCAATGTCCTCCTTAGTTAATGGTACGACAATTTCTGCTGGGTCTATGCCTGCTAATTAACGAAGTCTCAATTTTCCTTTGTAAATCAAGTCAGAGATTTTTTCCACATAAGTTTTTAATTTTTTATTTGGTTTATTTGGTAAAAATATCCATTCCAATATAATATCTTCCCTCTGCATTAATATTCCAGTAGGAGAACGCCTAGAAGGTAAGATAACCAAAATGCAATCCAGCTTTGGATCAATACGATTCACGTGTCCTTCATGCACTTTCTTTTCTACCAAGGCTAATTCTTTCTCAGCTTCAGGTGATAATTCTCTTGGACTATTTAAGTCCTTGTCACCTTCTAAGGTTTTGAACAAATTAGTCAGTTCATCATTTTTTACCCCAACAATAGTTCGTAGATGAGAAATGTCTCCAAATAATCTTTGAAAGTCATTAAGAGTCTGTAGTCTATCTCTCCGAATTTGCACCTTTTGGGGTCTAATTTTTTGTAGCTCTATTTTATATCCTAAATAATTAATAGAATCTCCTCTTTGTATCTTTTCAGGAGCAATTTGTAATCCCCAGCAAGGCAAAATTTTCTTTACTTCTTCAAACATTATTTCTAAAGTATCTGCATTTGAGTCAGCTAGTAAAATATCGTCCATATAATGATAAATTATAGATTTAGAAAATTTTTTACGTATCACTTCCAATGGCTGTTGCACAAAATATTGGCACAGAGTTGGGCTTTTCAACATTCCCTGTGGGAGGACCCTCCATTGAAATCTTTTAACCGGTTGAGAATTATTATAAGTAGGCACTGTAAAAGCAAATCTTTCTTTGTCTTTTTCTTGTAAGGGTATTGAAAAGAAACAGTCTTTTAAATCAATAACTATGAGAGGCCATCCTTTTGGTAACAGAGTAGGCAAAGGCATCCCAGATTGTAGAGAGCCCATTGGCTGAATTACTTTGTTAATTGCTCTAAGGTCTGTCACCATTCTCCATTTACCAGATTTCTTTTTAATAACAAATACAGGAGAATTCCAATGGCTGGTTGATTCTTCAATATGCTGAGCATTTAACTGTTCTTCTACCAGCTCTTCTAAAGCCTGGAGTTTCTCTGTTGTTAAAGGCCATTGCTGGACCCATACAGGCTTGTCTGTTAACCATTTTAAAGGTAGAGCTGTTGGTGTCTTTGGAAGATCATCAGTTATTGTGCCCTGTTCTTGTATAATATGGATGGCTGGTGACCACTCATTAGAACAATATCTTCTAATATTTCTCTCAGTAACATGTGCTAGTTTATGATTTGTTTCTGAGATTGGAGGGATGTTAATCTGAGTATTCCATTGTTGCAACAAGTCTCGACCCCACAGGTTCATAGTTATGTTAGCCACATATGGTTTTAATTTTCCTCTCTGTCCTTCTGGACCTATACATTCGAGCCATCTTGCACTCTGTTTCACCTGAGATAATGTCCCAATTCCTAACAGTTGAATGTTTACCTCCTGAAGAGGCCAAGTTGGATGCCAAAATTCTGGTGCAATTATGGTAACGTCCGCACCTGTGTCTACCAGACCAGACAACAAAACACCATTTATTTTTATTGTTAATTTTGGTCTTTGTTCATTAATAGAAGTTTGCCAAAAAATTTTCTTTATGTTTTCTCCTGAATTTTCTATTCTCTTTGTTTCATCATCCTGACCAGCATGATTTATTCCAATAGGCATTTGGTTATTTAATCGCTCTCCAGAGCAGGCATTTCCTCTATGGCTGCAGGAAAGGTTTGAACTGGATTTGCACTGGGGGCCTGCGCGAGGCCCCTCTGGGAGTTTCCTGAAGACTGAGGCAAAGGATTACCCTGTCTGTCCTTTGTTGATCTACATTCGTTGGTCCAGTGTTTTCCCTTACCACACCTTCTGCATACTCCAGAAGGAAGGGGCCTTCTGTTGCCATTGTTCCTTGAAGAAACATTGTTTCTGGGAATGACCTGTCTACAGTCCCTTTTCAAATGTCCTTGCTTTCCACATCCAAAACATCTAACACTCCTCAAACCTTTTGAAATTACTTCTCCTACCCATGTATCATCATGCTCATCAGCTTCAACATTAATTGTTTCTCTAATCCAATCTTCCATAGGTGCAGATCTTGCCCTTAATGGCCTGATTATTCTATTGCATGCTGCATTCGCATTCTCAAAGGCCAAAGATTCAATTATTGCCTTACTAGCTTCTGAATCCGAGACCATTCTCTTTACTGCTGAAGCCAGTCTTTGTAAAAAATCTGTAAAAGACTCTTTAGGGCCTTGCTTCACCTTTGTAAATGACTCAGATTTTTTTCCTGGTTCCTCAACTTTGTCCCATGCATTCAAGGCTGCCGTTCGACATAAAATTAGGGTTTGGACATCATATAAACATTGTGTTTGTGCTGAAGCATATTGGCCTTCGCCCATAAGCTGATCCTGGCAAACTTGTATTCCTTTATCCCTCCATTGTTTTTCTATGTTTTTAGCCTCCTCCTTAAACCAAGTCAGAAATTGAAGTCTCTGGCTGGGTTCCAGAACACCTTGTGCAAGGTCCCGCCAGTCCTGTGGTACTATCCTATTATATGTTGACCAAGAGTTTAACATTTGCTTTACATATGGGGAATGCATGCCATAAGATACTATTGCCTCCTTAAACCTTTTTAAATCCAACATTTCAATTGGAGCCCAATTATTTTGTGTAGCCATTTGATCAGGCATCTGCTGTATGGTTACAGGATAAATTAAGGGTGACTGTGTGAAAACAGGCTTTCTTTCTGCAACCTTATGATCCCGACTTGAAACAACTTCACTGTTAATTTCTTCTGTCTGAATTTTTACAGGTTTAACAAATTCTTCTAAAGCTGTTATCCTGGCACTTAAATTGACTATCTTTTTAAATATTAAAATGTGGATTATTATAGTGATAAGGTGCATAATTCCACCAATACTAATATTATATAGTTGTTCCATTGCCAGACTGCCTAAAATTTCGAACAAAAACCAATTTTCTTCCAATGTACACATAAAACCCATTTGTTTTTTAATGTGGAAAAATTCTCTTTTAAATAGTTTCCTTTAAAATATCTGATATGTTATGACTTACCAAATCTGCGTAGAACAGTAGAAATCCGAGGGGATTTTCAAAGCAGCCACCTAGTGTCCCAGGTGTAAATCCAAAGAGAGAGAGAGAGAGAGAGAGAGAGAGAGAGAGAGAGAGAGAGAACAAAAAAGCGTAGCTGGCTAAAGTTTAAATGCAGCCACGTGTTCCCTCTTGTGCCGAATCAAGGCTTGGGTCTGGCTTCCTTACGCTCCGACCACGTGCGTTGGCTTTACAGGCAGGGCCCTGTTCGGCAGGGCAACTCTGAGTTGTTTGTAGCACCGGCTTTAAGCAAGCAGGATTTAAGCAAGCAGCTCACCGATAGTCCAGCCTGAGGTCAAGCAGAACTAAAGCCGCTGCTCGGACTAAGAAGCCGATCGCCGCCAGCCGCCGCGTGCCGCCGCCGCCGCCGCCGCCGCTGCCGGCCGCCTGCCGCCCTTGCGGGAAAGCGGGCCTGCCGCCAAGCCAAGCAGTTTTTAATGGATTCTTGTCACGTTGGGCGCCAGATGTAGATGTAACCAACCGTCTTATTAAATAAGAAACACAGAAACAATGTAAAGGAGAAAGCCGAGAGGTCAGAGCTCAGAGCTAAAATCTCACCCTTCCGCCTGCAGTGTCCCAGCTTCATGAAAAGAGACCTACTTCCTGTCGGTTCGTTTTTTTATAGTATGTTGTTCTGCCTTCTCATTGGTTGTAAACCCAAACACATGACTGCCTCATCACTGTCTGAATGTACAGCCCCCTAGGTCTTAAAGGTATATGTCTCCAATGCTGACTGTATCCCTGAACACACAGAGATCTTATGGGATTAAAGGCGTGTGCCACCACCGCCACACTCTTGCTATGGCTCTAATAGCTCTGACCCTGAACACACAGATATCTATGGGATTAAAGGCGTGTGCCACCACCGCCACACTCTTGCTATGGCTCTAATAGCTCTGACCCTGAACACACAGATATCTATGGGATTAAAGGCGTGTGCCACCACCGCCACACTCTGTCTATGGCTCTAATAGCTCTGACCCCCAGACAACTTTATTTATTAACATACAATCAAAATAATAATTCTGTACAATTAGATTACCACCACACATAATACCGCCCAGTGTCTCAGATCACTTCCTATTGCCTAGGAGTCAAGATGTAGGAATTTTCAGCTCTTTCTATAGCAACATGTCTACCTGCATGCTGCCTTGCTTTCCTTTATGATGATAATGGACTAAACCTCTTAACTGTAAGTGAGCCACCACAATTAAATGATTTCCTGTATAAGAGTTGTGTGGTCAGCCAAGCAGTGGTGGCGCATGCCTTTAATCCCAGCACTCTGGAGGCAGAGACAGGTGGATCTCTGTGAGTTCAAGGCCAGCCTGGTCTACAAAGCGAGTTCCTGGAAAGGTGCAAGGCTACACAGAGAAACCCTGTCTCAAAAAAAAAAAAAAAAAAAAAAAAAAAAAGGGGGTGGTCATAGTGTCCCTTTACAACAATAGAAACCCTAAATTAGACTGAAGCTGTGACTATGAAAGAGAGCAAGAAGAAGTATATGAGAAAGTTTTGAGGAAAGGCAAGGGAAAAATGATGCAATTATATTATAATCTCAAAATACAAATGAAATAATTAAAAAACATAAAAGGATAAAAAATAACAATTGGCAAATAAATTTCAGATTTAAATGCTATAGCTGTACAACAAAAATATATATGCTAAGATTTTTTTAGAAATTCCATTGTTTTCTTAGAAGTCATCTACTTGCTATCCTATCTTTAAGAAAGAGGTAGCTTTCTTTTCAAATCATATTGCACATAGTGATTGTATACTCAAGATGGTTGCCAAGATAAAGTGGGCAAACCTTTCTTTATTCAGAGGAGTTTCTAAAACAAAACATTCATGTCACATCTGGTCTACTGTATGGTGCTCTGCATAGTATGTAGAAAGCATATATTCCAGGTGATTCTACATTTCAACCCAGGGACTGGTTGAAGTAATCCCCTCTACATCATTACAATGTATCATTATACTCATAACACCTGTCTTCTAGAGCAGCTGAATACAGACTTTTTCAGAAACATCAGATGACTCAGAGCCATGTCCTTGTTTTGAATTCAAATACATAATTATTAACCTGCATTAAAAATAAATTTTAATCTTCAATTTGATTTTTGAGACATGTCTTAATCTCTGGATAAACATGGATAATCTGTTAAAACAAAAGTAAAGAAACAAAGAGCAATGAACTTCTCAGGTTTATATTTTCTTTCTAAGCCCAACTACTAAAAACATTGCTATGAGTTCAAGTAGCTACCTTCAACAGCATAGTCAGTCTTTTCAGACACATCTTTGGGAGAACACAGTGCATGTTTAATTAATTCAATTAGAAACAATTTTGTCAATTAGCCTGATAAAATGGAGCTACCTATGGGCTGTCTGTCCATGTGCTCCTGAGTCTGCTTCTTGGCTCTTTCTTTCCAAAGCCAGCTGCTAATTATCTGCTACACTTGCAGCAGGGCTCCATTAAAGTTTATGTAATTGCTGGAGCTTTAGCAGGTCTACAGCCTCCTAGCATTCTAGCATTTCCTGTCCAGATGTATCTGTTATATATGTTGTATCCCCTACCTGCTTTCATTTTCATACACTCACATAAAGACACAAAGTAGTCCTATGACTTCTAAAAGAATTTTTCAGATAATTAGAATCGATATAAATATGAATTCTGCCATATCATGAGGAGACTGTTCCTCTCAACTTTGAGTCTTTGGCAGACTCCTCCTCTCACTGTGGCCACATGGTTCTGATGTCACTGTAGAAAAACATTGCTTAGAATTTACCACTCTATTCAATAGAACTGGCAATTATTTGAAACAGGTAATTAACTATTGACAAAGTGAAAAATGATTCAGTTTCTGTACAAAGCCCTTGTCTGGAAGGAGGAAGAGAAATCTATTGTATTTCAGATTAAAAGCATTGAGTTAGCTGCCAGTGGCAACCAGTGACTTTTTAGTGATTGAGGGCAAGGTGGATCAAGAAACTGTAATAATGAGCTAACTGGTTAAAAAAAAAAAAAGAAAAAGAAAAGGTAACTAATAAAAATTACCATAAAGCAAATTTAAAACAAAGTAATTTTCTCTATACTGTGTTGCATTTAAGATCATAAAAATTCTATGAGTGCTCAAGCATTGAAGTAATGAGCTTAAGAAAAATCCAGCTTGTGCCATATGTAGAAATGTATGCTTTCAATTACGAACAAAGGAATTTATTCAAATAACCCTTTAAGCCTTTAGGAATATATATCACATCCAACTCGTGATATCCCTCACAATATTTTAATATTAAATGAAAAAAATGACAGTTGAAAATAATAATGAAACAACAAGGCCTTTTAAAATTTCTGGTAACGAAAGGTCCATGACATCTCTCCATAATACTGAACGACTTATCAAATGATTGTAAATTTTATAATAAATGTATTGTCCAATTTCATATATTATATGCACTTATATATGCATACATATATGTGTATATATAATGAAATGGTAGATCATAGCTCTTTATTAAGTGTATGATTAAATCCTGATAATTTCTTGAAGAAAGTAAGAAAAGCTCTCTGTTTCAACCAAGAATAATACTCAAGTTTCTTATACAGGAGTCCCTTTTGTAAGGACAAGAGATATCCAAGCCTCATGAGCAGGCAATATGTAGGAAGCAGAATGGATCAGAGCAGAAAGGAGGCAAGAAAGACTAAGTAAGCAGCTTTAACAGCTGGATGGACACTTTCCAAAAAAGTGATGGGGATTGGCTGACCTGGGGAACAGCTTTTCAATGTAATTGTGCAAGAAGGGAGAAATTGTACCCTAAGCTTTATGCTGGCTAAAATACATTCCTTAAGTTATTTCTAAGTCTAAAAGCTTAATATACTTTAATTCTAAAACAGCTAAAATCATCTACAACTAATAATGAAGGAATATAGACCATAACTCAGCAAACCTGATGGCGAATGAGGCTATGAATTCACCCTTTTATCTATTTCTGGAGATGCTTAGACACGATTTATAAACTGATCACTGTGTTTCAAGATTGCAGGGTGGAATTTTGGGAAATAAAAGAAACAAGGAACAAGAAAAGAGCAGAGCATGATGTAAAAGAATACATACTTAGAGCTCCAACCAGTCAACGTCAATGGAATCTTACATGTGTTATAAATTATATAAGCATAAAATTAAAAATAATCTTTGAATAAGGAGAACAATTAAAACACTTCAATTTTATTATAGCCAAAGCCAAATCTCAAGTAATGGCCTATTAAAAAAGTAAGCCCAATAATTTTACTGCATTGAACAAAGACAGTCAGTGCTTGGTTTATTTTAATTGTTCCCCTGAAAGTACCTGAAACAAATCATTTTTTTTTGTGTGTGTGTTTGTTTTTATGAGACAAGGTCTATTTACCCTTGGCTGTCCAGGCACTTGCTGTATAGATCATGTCCTTGACCTCACTAACATCTGCCTCCCTCTGCTTCCAAGTGCCAAATCATTGTTGTTAACCAAAGGAATCTGTTAGCCCCATTTCCAAATTTTAGTTAACAACTGTAAAACAAAGTAATGGCAGAGCGCTTCCTGTTCTCACATTGTATTATAGGACTGTGCTGTAACTCCAAAGAGCCGGGAGAGTTTTTTGAATTCCTATTTTACCTGTGATCCTCCAATCTACAAAGTTAAGAACACAACTTCTAAAACATGATGTAATATGGAGCTTTTCAGAAACCCCAGTTTGTTAAAGCAGAGAGACCACAGACACAGGCCTCGGTTTCCTT
The DNA here is from genome assembly GCF_004664715.2 of Peromyscus leucopus. Lineage (NCBI taxonomy): Eukaryota > Metazoa > Chordata > Mammalia > Rodentia > Cricetidae > Peromyscus > Peromyscus leucopus. The sequence continues at coordinate 70,241,184 of NC_051071.1, read as the reverse complement.
AGAATGCAGCCCTTAAAGACAGCAGGAAGGCCAGTGAATCTCTACCCGAGTCCAAGAAGGAAAGCTGCTCTGTGTGGTTCTTGCTGTTTCTCTTAAGGTTGTGTTCTTCTCCGTCTTGAGCTGTGAGCACTGTCAGACTTAAAAGGATGAACATTCTAACCAACCATTTGGGGTGAGAACAAAGCAGGGACTAAGGGACAGGAGAAGAAGAGAGGGCAGGAGAGCAGGGGAAGAAAGGAGGGGCACACATCCTGCAGACTGGCTGAACTAGTTACCACTGAACTGATTTGTTCGGGGATCTAGGTAGCAGGAGAATGACAAGTCTGTCCTTTTCCTCCTCTTGACAATACATTAAATGTGTCCTCAATGACTATAGGCTTTCACACCCTTTGTCACATTAAAGGTTAACCCTTTCCTTGCCCTTCTACAGTGTAGCCAGTCTTATAACTCATCTTATCTTAAAGCTGAAGTGGGGAAAAAAAAAAAAGGAAAAAAGGAGAATTCTACAAATTGACCTTAAAGTAACAGACATTACATTTAAAAAGATACATTCTAAGATGGAAACTTTACCCCAATACCCCTTTCATACGAGAAAGCAGCCTCCTCATTTCTGTTTTTTAACAATAGATGGAGGACTTCCGGTGTCTGAGACCATGATGGCACTTCAATTTCCAAGGTGTGCCCTTCAATATCCAGCAACAGCAGTTCTGTAAATTATCAGTGATAACTGGTTCTGACTCTTACCTACTTTAGAAGCTATTCAAATTTTTGTCTTGGCTTCTCTTCTCTACCCCATCTCCTCTCCCTGCTTCCCTCCTTTACTCATTATTCTTCCATCTTTCTTTTTTTTCTAATACTTTTTCTTTTAATGTTCCAATTTTTGCTATCATTTTCTTAATCTCTAATGCAACTCTCCTAATAATCATATTTGTTGATGTTTAATGCTATTATACTTGATATACATTATTTTATTGTTAACTAGCATTAATAATACTATTAGCTACTCATAGTATTGTCAGGTAGTGTTTTATGCACCTTATATTTCCAAAACTAATTACTTCTTATTGGCCACCCTTCTATTATTTTCATATTGGGGAAGAATATTCAACATAAGAATTTTGGATTAACACCAACTCAGGACACAGTATTAAACAATTCCTAGATTAGTATTTAGACATAGTTTTAGACTTTCCGAGTTAATCATCAGCTTTGATTAATTTTTAATTAGCATTATATATCACATAAAAACAGTATATAAAATATGGTATTTATGAACCAAAAATAATACTCAGCAAAACACCATTTGTGACATGTAGTGGGTAGCTATTCCAGCTTTGACCTCGAAGCACTGCCCCTAGGTGGCAGCAAATAACTGCCACATCTGCCTATGGTCTGCCCCTGGGGCATGGCTGAGATAAGACCCTTTAAAACCAGATTGCTGTCAGAGCTCCTCATGATCCTGGATGCTGGATTGCAGACCAAGCCAGAGTTCTCCAGAGAATCACGCTGTACTGCACCTCAACTCTCCCAGATCCTGTAACGATCTCTTATTGGTTGTAAGTTACCCCTGAAATAAACCTCTTTTAATTCCTGGGTAAACTACATGGAATTGCCTCATTAATTGCTGCTGTAGTGACACATTTATGCAAGAACAGTAGCCTGATGTTCTTGTCAACCCCTGGGATTTAGCTCATACACAGACACCTACGTACCCAACCTTTCGTTCTCAGTTTCTGTCAAATGTCTTACACAGCACTAGAGTGCAATGAAATGGATACATAGGGCCAGGTAGTATGAAGCATAGTGTAGACAATCCTTAATTTATAAAGTCAGAGAGTGATAATTGAGGTGTCAGAATTGTCATTTTTTTTTTTTTGTTTTGTTTTGTTTTGTTTTGAGACAGGGTTTCTCTGTGTAGCTTTGCGCCTTTCCTGGAACTCACTTGGTAGCCCAGGCTAGCCTTGAACTCACAGAGATCTGCCTGGCTCTGCCTCCCAAGTGCTGGGATTAAAGGCGTGCACCACCACCGCCTGGCCAGAATTGTCATTTTCAAGCAAAAGGATTTAACTAGATCCTGAGCAATCTTAGATTCTTTAGAATATATTATCCTCCTGTGAATATGGTTTGATTTCATAAAATTAATATTAAAATAACAATATTAAATCTTCATAGTATTTAAGTACACAACATTTAATTGTTAATTATCAAAAATGTTTCTCATTTTCATCTTTTCCCCCAAATCAATCAGCGGTTCTTACATGGGTATTAAAGCTTGAGAAGGACTGGGATATTGTTTTACATTAATGAAAGTGTTTGATTCTTTAAAAGGTAGAAGGAAATGTGATATATTGGAATATTTTGCTTCCACAGATAGAATACAGTTGAAAAGAAATTTTAATAATGTTTCAGCAATATGCACTCAAGTAACAATTCAAAGTCATAGCAAATATTGAGAATAAGGTTGCTGTATTAAGTTGTGGTTGGATACTGCAAGTGAAAATTGATGCAATGTTTGGTAGTATGAAATTTATCAATAAGAGGAGTAAATTTTCCATTCTTCAACTTTTTAATTAGTTCAGATGTTTTGTTTTCATCAAAACATCTTGTGTTCATCAAAAGCAATGAAAGTTTTTGTTGTTATTACATTTTTTTTTTTAAAAACTCACGCTGTAATATGTTTTCAAATTTATTACCTTGTAGTTAGAGACTGTGTTAGAACAGTTAGTATTGTGATAAAGTACTAATAGGCATTAAAATAGTGCATAGAAATGATAAAATCTGATTATTAGTTTACTTTCTGAAAAACTAATATTAGAAGATGTGGAAGTTCATGCCTTACCCCTTCTCATTAATTTAAATGCCACTTTAAGACAAGACTTTTCCCCAGACTGTCATTTATCTCTTACCTGGTAATTTTCAATAGGTGCAGTTTTTAACCTCCTTTGGAACATTTTTCAATGACAAAGGGCATTTTAATCGGGGTGGTGAGGACTTTCTGGTGGCATTTAGAGAGAAGAGGCTAAAGATGTAGGATCCATTTTATACTACAAAGGATACTTTCCACCAAAAAAGATTATTTGCTAAAAATATCAATTTTGCTGAGGCTGATAAAATATCTGCTGTAGACTAGAACAGATCTCTAACATTGAGCCTATTTTATTGTTATTAAAAGGAGATTAAATAGATAACTTTAGATTGGAAGTTCAAGACCCTCATAAGTAGTCCCTTACTACTGGAAATTCATCCGCATGTAACCAAAATCCTAAACTAAATAAAGAGACATATCCTTTATTCATATGGTTTGGGAGGTTTGCTATAATGTCAAATATAAGTTGCCAGTGTAATCAATAAAAGGTCTCAAGCTAAAGATAAGTCTCCTGTGGTTTCAGGGCCCACAAACAGAAGTTAAATCCTTGACACTGAAACCTAGGCACTGGCTTAAATTTCTTAGCACTGGAACTAGGGAATGTCTACATGTTTATATTAGCACCAGTGGGACAGTGTGGTTTTCTACATCCTGTATTGAAAGGCAGCTCATTTTCAGTAGATATAGCCCATTAATCTTGGTCTTAGGATACATTTTGGGCCTTTGTTTGGTGGTTGGTTGGTTGATTGTTTTGATGAAAAGGCAGTAGACTGTGGATGTTATCCAGGGGAGAATAGGATTTGTCTAGTACTCAAATGCTAGGCTGAAAATCAGAGGAGAGATTGTAACAAAAGTTTTCAGACTACATTGGATATCATTTATGATTTTTGCACTATTTGGCATGCTGTGATATATTGTGATGATAAATCAGTGGTAGAAAATTATTTGATGATAAATTATCTCTGGAAATTCCGGTGTCCTTTTTTCCTGAGCCAATGTTGAATGCCTTCATGACATCCTGATTCATCCCAAGGACGGAAGCAGACATAATCATCCATCAGTGTAGAGCAGAATTCCAACTGCAGCTTTCTTACATTTCTTACATTTAAAATATTTTATATAAGAATCATCCTGGTGACTCCAGACAGGTAAGCAGATCATTGCCTTGTTCAGCCATCGCATCAGAGAATCTTACTCCTGAGACAGATGGGAACAAATACAGAGACCCACGGGTGACATTATACATAGAGTGAACGACTTTGGAATACTCAGGCCTAAATCAGCCCCACTCCACCTCCCAACTTAGAAAGAGTTTAAGTGCCAGAGGGCATGGAGGACACCAAGAAAACAAGGCTCTCTGAACCAACATAATCAACGCCCATATGAAATAACAGACTGGAGCAGCATGGCTTGTGTGCATCTGCACCAGGTCCTTTACATGTATAGTATGGATTCAAGTTCAGTGTTTTTATGGGATTCCTCAGCTGTGAATGATTGTATCTCTAATATTTATACCTTCTTTTGGCTCTTTTCCTTCTGTTTGTTGGTATTGACCAACTCTGATGTGTTAGTTTTTGCTCTATCTTATCATATTTTATTTTATCCTATTTTATCTCCTAGAAGGCTGTATGTTTTCTAATAAAAACAGAAAGGGAGTTTATCTGGACAGAAGAGCTGAGGAGGAAATTGGAGGAACAGAGGAAGAGGAAACCATAATCGGGATATATTATGTCAGGGAAAAAAATCTATTTTCAGTAAAAGGAGAAGATAAAAATAAAATAGAAATTATGGGATAATAATTTAATGGAATAACATTTTTTAAATGGAATGACATTTTTTAAAAAAGTTACCCAGGCAATGGTAGGTCCTAAGAATTTGAATGTCCCTTTATGCACGTTTACAGAGTTCTTAAGCCTCCTTTGGCCTTCTTGTTATTTACTAATTATTATTTCTGCCTTGTTTATATTTTTTATTGTTTTCTTGCTTGATTGTTTTTCACCCCTTAAGACACGGATTCATGTAGCCCATGCTGACCTTAAACTCCTGATGGGACCACTTTTTTCTTGCCTCATCTCAGTTCAACTTCTCTCGCTAACTTTAGAGGTAAAAACCTTACGGAAAATTGAACTGGTCAATTAATTTCTAAACGATGACTTGGATAAATTATAAGTCATATTTAGATAAGGATAATTTAATCAGTGTTAATCAAACCTAAGTGCATAGTATGTAGGACATAAATTGATGAAGCTTTTATTAAATAGAGAGAACATGCTTGTTTTTCCACACTCCCTCCTTATATTTTACTGAAGTGATAATTAAATATGAAAGTTACTAATCCACAGGGAACCTTCAAAATTAAACCTGGTTGGAGTTTTAATTTTGAAAGAATCCATCATTATATCAATGCTAAATTCCGTTCATCCCCAAGCCCTATTTTCCTGTGATCTCCCTTTCCCTATATCCTACAAAAATGCATCAGCAAATTTTAGCTCATACCTCAGCTTTTACTTTACTTTCTCCCCATGCTACCAAAGATGGCCTAGCACAATACCATCCTTCTCCCGCATTATTGTCATAGTTACTTTTCTGGTGCCTTGTTCTTTTGAGTACAGGCAACAGTGGATTATAAATGGAATTTAGACTAAGCTTGTAACACAAATTACTAAATGAAATTATTAATAAAATAAATCTGGAGCAAGATATTGGGGTGAATGCTGGAAGATCAGAGAGACAGAACAAGCCACAACCAACCTCACCTCGCCAACTCTTTAGCTGATCTTGTTTTCTCAGACTGAAAGCCTCTGAGTCTACATCCAAATGGATCTCAGCTGAACTGCTGCTAAAAAGCCTCTAGTTCCTGGTCTTCACGCCTTATATACCTTTCTGCTTACTGCCATCACTTCCTGGGATTAAAAGCCTGTGTGCTTCCCAAGCAAAGACATGAGATCTCAAGTGCTGTGATTACAAGCATGTGCCACCACTGCCTGGCTCTGTTTCCAGTGTGGCCTTGAACTCATAGAGATACAAACAGATCTCTGCCTCCCAAGTGATAGGATTAAGGGTGTGTGCCACCACTGTCTGGCTTCTATGTCTAATCTAGTGGTTGGCTCTGCCCTCTGATCCCCAGATAAGTTTTATTTGTTAGAGCACAAATAAAATATCACCACATAAGCTAGCTATTCCACAGCACTCTCCTGTGTGAGGAAACTCCACTGGTCAGGAGGCACTGACAAGTCTTTAGTGAGTGAGGCAGCCTCCATGAAGCAGTTCTATTTTGTAATCTCCATCCTCCAATTGTCTAGCAGAGGATAGATAGTTCCAGTAAGGTTTTGACCCAAAGCCTCAAATTTTACTTCATGTTTTCTGACTGTCTCTCTCTCTCTCAGACTGGTTCGTGGTTTCTCCAGTGTTGCAGGTTTTTCTTAGTTGACTCTATTCCAGAGCACATTGTTCACTAAACATGAGGTAGTGATCTTGCTTTCCCAACTTTTAGTCCATGTATAATCTGACACCTACATTATAATGTAACCTTCATAAATGCATTGACTTTGTAGCTATACAAGTAATCTACATAAGAGAGCCCAGTACTTAACTGTTGAGGTAAATATACATTTATTAAATGATAGAAATTAGAATGCAGCTTGTTTCACAAACTATTCGCTACTGAGATCTTGGGTTCTAGAAGTTTTCCCTTTAGCTGGTATCTGATATTCATTTTTATTTAGTGAGTTATAGTCTTTGGTTTTAGCTGTTCCATTCAATCTTACAATTCAGTATTTCTTGGTTATTCAGACTCAAAGTCTAATGGTCATCAATTTTCCCATACCAGGAAAAGACCTGTAGTTAATTTTCTTGGTGGTTTTATATACAATGAAATAGTATTGTATTTGCATGTCAAATTTCCTCATGATACAAAAGAGCTAGTGAGGTGTGAGAGAATACGACTCCTCTGCCTCAACGTTTCATGCCAGAATGCTGCTTATTACCAAATTTCACAAAACTATACTCTTAGGGAATAGATTGATCATGAACATCACTATGCCAGTGATCCTTTTCTGCCTAACCTCAGCTGTTTCAGCACATGGAAACACATTGTGAGAAGTTCCAGTGATCACCCTAATAATGGATGTGACAGAAACCTCTTTTCTTATTTGAGAATAAGAAACATCTTTTTACTATGAGGTGTTGCTACCCAAGAATTTTAGTTTTGCCTGTTTTTTTTTTTTATATTTGTTTCAGAAAATGTATCCCTTTGTGTTTTTCAATGTTTGAGCATCCTGTCTGTGGCTACCAGTTTGCCTAGTTTCCATGTTCTTCTACTCTTCCAATAATGGCTGGATAATGTTATGAACTTTAGTTTTTATCTTGACTATTTCTGTCACCAAACTTATATGAATCCAATGATAAGTACATCCTTAATTTGTTGACTTATTGTCTTCATTTGATTGAGTATCTCTAAGACTTCAGTGTGTATATGGGAAAGTGTGTATGCATATACAAGTGTATATATGTTAGGTTGAACGTACACACAAGTTCTTGTATTTGTGGAACTTAGAGGACTGCCAAAGGTGTTTCTTGAGTGTGAAGCACCATCTTTTATGAAGCAGTGTCTCATTGGCTTGGAACTCAGCATATAGTCTAGTCTGGTTAGCTAAAGAACTCCAGGGACTGCTGTTCTCTGCCTCCCCTGACATTAAAGGTATGCCCACCATATTTAATTATTTCTATGTGTACTGAGGACTAAACTGAGGTCCTCTTACTTGTAAGTGAGCACTTTGCTAACCGAGTCATCACTTCTGACTTCTGCTTGGCTCTCCGACTTCTTTGTGTTGCTGCCTGGTCATCTGCATTCTTTGAGTCCTGGACAGACCTTTCTGTCCCCCATCCTCTTTTGTGTCCTGACTTCCTGTGGTAACAGTTATATATCTTTCAAGTTCTGTTCATTTTTCTACTTTTACTTTTAAATCTATTTTTTCTCATAAATCTCTTCCTATATACTGAAGATATATCCATTACCTAATATCACCCTTCTATCATTTCTTATTATTCTGTAGCACTGGCCTCTGAGGATACAACCTTCCATCGTGGAGGGAAGCTCACTAAGATGCAGAATGTTAAAAGGCCTGTGGAACAACATGATGTTCTGAGGGGAGGTGGAAACATCCCATCCATTAGGATCTCTCCTTAAGAGAGGAAGTAACTCATCCATATTCCAGTAAAAATGACTGGCTCAACAAGTTGGATTTTGGTGGTATCATTACCTTCGTCTGTCTTCAGTTCCCTGTTGAGGATGAGTAGATGTTTGCTCATGTCTTCTTGTGAATAGTGTCACACCATGCATATCTAGAAAAATATATCCCATTACTCTCTCTGTCTTGCTAGCTTTACTATCATCTCCTAAAAATAAAGTCAGACATTTTTCTCTAACCAAAATTAAGATGGCTTTATCTGAAGTAAATCATCTAATATGAAATGACTAATAGGCTTTCATGTTTCTGCAATTAGAAATTTTTTTTAAAAAATAATAATATATAATCCTTTTGCCACTTCATTCTGAAAAGTCTACACAGTCATCAATGGGTACTACAGAGTTTTACTTAACACCTCCATATTTAACAGTGAACATTTTAATCATTAATTATGACTTCATTATAATAGAGTTATCAATTTTTTCTCATTAGTTCTTCAATTTTTCTGTAGTATATAATCTATATCTGATTTATGACACGTTTTATTTTTTGGCTTAATTGCTTACATACTTCTCTTGATCCTTCCCTCCTTCACTTTACACTTCCTGCCATTTTTTTTTATTGGTAGTGTGATACTGAGACTCAGAAGCCTGCCCTTGCTTGGCAAGTACTCTCCAAATTAGCCATGACCCATCCTTGACTCATCACTATGCACATCTCTTTGGAATGCATTCTTCTTTGCTGTAACTTTGGTTTGCACAGTCCAACATACATTCCCTTGGTTTGTGCTTTAAGTCCATTATTCTTTTATAAATTTTCTCAGATATTTCCTTAGAATTTCTGAATACTAGTTAAAAGTAACAGATTAATGTATGTATTACAGTTCTTCACTTTAAGTATCATAAGTGGATTTTGTACTTTGTAGAAAATAGTAAGAATTCTGTATATGTAACAACTATAATAATCTAGTTTTAAGCACTAATTTAGCTGGGTCCCCCCAAAAATGTCTTTTTTCATAAAAAAGTAACATCAAAATTACCCAGGTGAGTAAAATTTTTTCTGACACTTATGTTATCTGGGTAATGTGTATGGCATGAGACCATAGATGCCACATAACATATGACTTTATTTAAAAGATCATGAGTAAATGTATATCAGTCTAAAAAACAGATAAATTATTCAGACTCATATTCCAAAAATATCACTCCATTGCCAGCAAGAAGGTTCAGCAGGTATGAACACTTGCCGCCCATGTTAAACCCATGTTCTAACCATTGAAGCCCAAAGGATGGAACAAGAAAACTGACTTCAGCAAGATTTTTCCAGCCTTAATGCAGACATCATACCATGTGACCTCATACACACAGAGAATCAGAGAGACAGAGAGACAGAGACAGAGATAGAGACAAAGACAGAGAGAGAGAATAAATAAATAAATGTAAAATATAGTGTTGTGATTCCAGCCAGTTTACAAAGAATGTAATTGTTAACAAATAGTGTTTAGTAGTCTAATAGTTTACTGTAAGGTGGATTACATTTTGATGATGGTAGTATATCCAGTTGGCACAGAGGGCTGTTTCAGAAGCTTGACGGCAAGAATAAATGAATTATATTCCTTGATTTGTGTGGGGTGTAGCACTTTAACATAATGAAACATCACTAGCTTTGTTTTCATATGGAATTTGTGGTTCAATCCCAATTATTTTTCAAAAGGAAGTTATAGGAGTCACTAAATGCTATGAGCCCTTATGCTAGGAATATTAAGATATGATTCATGGAGCTATAATAAAAACAAAATAAGATTTTGCATGCAAATCCCCTAACATAATTCCTGATGTGCCATAAGCCCTCAATAAATATGCTTTCATAATAGATTAGTTATTTCCTATGAGTTTTCTTCTAAAACCCATTTTAATCAAATAATTAACATCAGAGAAGTTTAGAGAAACTTTTTTTCATTTTCAAAAATACAACTAAGCATTTTTAAAATTTATGTTACAAATAACTTTTAACTTTCATAGATATTGTAGAAATCCAAAATTATTGATGAGATATTTGAAATAAATGATCCATAATCCAATACTATGATTATTTATTATTTCAAGATGCCAGTTTTTTAAGATTTATTGTTTTTTATTTATATGTAGTAGTGTGTGCCTGCCTGAGTTTATGTGTACCATGTCCTTGCAAGTCCTAAGAGAGACCAGATGTTGTTTTCAGGTCCTCTGCAAGAGATGTAAGCACTCTTAATCGCCATACCATCTTTCCAGCTTCTGCATTATTCCAAGTCTTAATTATAGAATTAATTATTCCTTCTCAATATTTTTTAAATTTCATGCTTTCAAAGTTTATATTTTGAGAAGTTATTTGATAAAAAGAAATAAGAATCCATTTAAAATATATACATGAAGTATATTAAAAGAGATTAAAGAAACATTTCTTGTAGCTAGAGTTTTCCTGCCTTGCCCACAGTCAGGACAAATCTCTCTCACCTACCAGTCCCATAGCTGGTCAGACTCAACCGAGTAAACACACAGAGACTTATATTGCTTACAAACTGTATGGCCGTGGCAGGCTTCTTGCTAACTGTTCTTATATCTTAAATTAACCCATTTCTATAAATCTATACCTTGCCACATGGCTCGTGGCTTACCGGCATCTTCAAATGCTGCTTGCCATGATGGCGGCTAGCAGTGTCTCTGACTCAGTATTCCACTTCCCAGAATTCTTCTCCTCCTTGTCCCGCCTACACTTCCTCCTGTCTGACTACCGGCCAATCAGTGTTTTATTTACTAACCATCAGAGCAACACATTTGCCATACAGAACATCCCATAGCAATTTCTAGCTATCTGTAATGATTTTAAAGTGAATATTATTTTTGGCATCTCAACCATAGATTTTGTAAAAAGTCTTCATGCACTGATACTTGATAATCAAATCTCATCTTTCATTACAGATGAAAAATTCAATCTACTTGTGATTGTTTCAGGGGTTTTTTTTGTGTGTGTGTGTTGGGGGGGGCACCAATTAGTCCCAAATCATGAAATGGAGACTTATTAGTTATGAATACTCAGCCTTGGCTTAGGCTTATTTCTTGCTAGCTCTCATAACTTAACCTGTTTCTCTTCATCTATGTTTTGTCTAGGGGCTTTTTACCTTTCTTACTGTATATATTCCTTTCCTGCTTCTTGTTTCTGGCTGGCTGGTGGCTTCCCGGCTTTTTGCCTTGGGTGTGTCTCTCTCCTTCTCCCTTGTTCTCTTCTCCTTCTTCCTTCATTCTTTGTTATTTATTCTCTCTGCCTGCCAGCCCCACCTATACTGCTTCTGCATAGCTATTGGCCGTTCAGCCTTTTATTAGACCAATCAGGAGCCTTAATCAGGTGAGGTGGAACAGCAACACATGTTTAATTCATTGAACAAATGCAGCACAAACAAACCTAACACACCTTCACACGGTTAAAGTAATATTAAGAAGCATAATTAAATATAACAGGTCGTTACATAATTAAATATTCCACAACATGTGGTGTCCTATGTCCTCAGTCCTCAATGGAATAGTCAATTGATGTTACAACATAGTTTTTCCTTCAAGTTAGAACATCCTTTAATTTCATCATTTTTTATAAGTGACTTTATTTCTCAGGTATATCATCTTTTATTAAAATTGTACTTGAGGCAAACTGGGATTTAATGAGGGATAGAAAAAAAAGAGGAGGAGAAGAAGGGGAAAGAGGAGGAAGAGGAGGAGGAAAGAAGAGAGGAGAGGAGAGGACAAGGAGAGTGAAAAAGACAAGAGGAGAGGATGAAGCAGAGGTGAATAGGAGGTGAAGGGGGAGGAGACACAGTGCTAGTGGAGGTTGGGGTGATATTGATTATGAACCTTGACAAACTATATAAAGAAGAACCACATACTGATCAGTATTGTATTGTTGTAATTCCAGAAAAATCTACCCCAAATTATTAGTCATTGAGAATTAAAATTTATTTATGAATTAATTTACTAGTGCTATAATAAATAGAATATATAAGAATGTTATTGAAGATTGTCTTAGAAATAATAAAACAGAATCTTAGAGTGTCATATACAAGACCACAAACAATGATGTTGTACTAGTTGTTTACCAGCAGAGGAATATAATGGCATGAAAAATACACGACTTGTTAATATCATCGTATACTGTTCAGACTAAAAATAAATGACTACTCTTGACCTGAAATCTTCTATTCTTCCCAAGATATAACTGTTGAGTCATATATTAACATTTTTTGGAAAGTTAACGATCTTTCTGTAGTTAATTATTTAAACTAGATTTGCCATTGCACTAATTATGTTGATAAGTAATTTCCAGGTATCTTCTGGAGTTAAGCAATTCATATATTCAGAAAATAATGAAAACAAAATCATTCTTAATTCTTATCAGAACTTAGAGCCCTAATACTTTGAAGATGATATAGAATAATTTCCATGGGACCTGTTTTCTCGTGTACATCATAACAAACATTTATATTCATGGAAATAAATAGGGAGAATGTTGTTTGAAATATCTTATATTTTCAAGTAGACATACCTTAAGGAAAGGAAGACTATTTTAATTATGTAAGAATCTGAGGGGAATTATGGATGTAGCAGTGTTGGTAGATGAGAATGAAGATTGTTTTTCCTGACTTTTTTGTTCTTGTTTAAAGTCATTATAATCAATTTTGAGTAATTAGTTCATAAAAAGTTCTCTGATATTGTCACACTTAAATGCCTTAATATATCATTAGTTTTCATGATTCAGAGCATTCTGTGTGCTTTTGTGCTTTAGAAGTGTTATTTGAAGACCACATGAGAAAAGGAAGAAACAAAGTGCTAAAGAAGCCCACAGAAATCCACAAAGATACCCCACAAAAGACTGCTGGCAATGGTCAAGAGACAGCCGGGACTGACCTACTCTGGTGATGGGATGGCCAAACACCCTAATAGTTGTGCCAGAAACCCCATCCAAGGACTGAGGAATCTGGATGCAGACATCCATGGCTCGGCCTGAGTGGAGCACCGGGAGTCTAATTAGCGAGAAAGAGGAGGGTTTATATGAGCGAGAATTGTTGAAACCAAGGTTGGATAAAGCACAGGGACAAATAGCCAAACGAATGGAAACACATGAACTATGAACCAAAGGCTGAGGGCCCCCCAACTGGATCAGGCCCTCTGAATAGGTTAGACAGTTGATTGGCTTGATCTGTTTGGGAGGCATCTAGGCAGTGGTACCAGATCCTGGGCTCATTGCTTGAATTAGCTGTTTGAAACCTGGGACTTATGCAGGGACGCTTGGCTCAGTCTGGGAGGAGGGGACTGGACCTGCCTGGACTGAGTCTACGAGGTCGATCCCAGTTCTGGGGGAGACCTTGATCTGGAGGAGGTAGGAATGGGGGGTGGGCTGGGGGGAAGGGGAGGGGGCAGGAAGGGGGAGAACAAGGGAATCTGTGGCTGTTATGTAGAACTGAATGGTATTGTAAAATAAAATAAAATTAAATTAAAAAAAAAAGAAGTGTTATTAAATTTCTGGTATGGGTACTTGAACTGGGCCATCAGTTTATTCTTCTGTTATGTACTGTTTCAATTTGTCAAATTAAATCAGCACTTCCAGTGCCTACATAGGTCACCATAATAGCATTTGATCCTTTGTCTAACACATTACTTGATATATTTTAGAGCCTGGGGAAATAAACATACGATTGCTCTGTGTGGTGTGGTCCTTATTATTTCATATCTTGCTAACATTCTCATTATAGATGCATGTGATGGAAAATGTTAAGATAGTCACTGTGAAAACTCAATAACTATTAAGAAGCCATTAGGTGAGATTGGAAGAACCTGGCATCTGGACCACACTCGTTCATCTGACAGCATCTTGGAAAAGAAGTCATTGGTCCTCTACCTTGCCACCACCATTGGTCCATGTGACTTGAGGTCAGGTCTCCAGGTGCACTGAGCAGTCACAGGGTGACTCAGGGTCCTTGATGTTTATGCCTGGAAGAAGGCCATGTGTCCCAGGCACCAACAGTTCTGAATCAGTTCCTTTTCCTGTAATCGCTTTGCTTTTATGTAGATGAATTTCTAAACAGACTTTTTAAATAAGAAACACAGAGCCAAATACAGAGTTAAAGCCAAAGAGATCAGAGCAAGATCCACCTAGCTTTAGCTTCCCTGAGAGAGTGTTTTTTCCTGTGTGACTTGTGTTTTTATTGTTTTCTTGTTCTGCCTTCTCATTGGCTCTAAACCCAGCCACATGACTTCCTTGTCACTGCCTGTCTATACAGACCTCCTGGTCTCTATGGTTGGTACTGGGATTAAAGGCTCATCTCTCCATGTTTGGCTATGTCCTTCACCATACAGAGACTCTGCCTGCCATGTGATCGGATTAAGGGCGTGGGCTACCACCACAAAACTTCTGCTTAATGGCTATATGACCTCTGATCTCCAGGCAAATTTATTTATTAACATACAAATAAAATCACCTTTCAGCACTATTAAAATATCACCACACTTTTACACATTGAAGTGGGTTCTCATGGACAAGGAGTCCACTCATCGGGTCTGATGTTGTGCCCCGCAGCTGAAATACAAGTCCCTGGCTTGGGCAGACTCTGGTGTCTGTGCTGCTCCTCAGACCACAACGACAATGTGGAGAAGTTCTGAGTCACAGCATGTTTAGATTGGTGTGCCTGTCTTCCTAGTTCCTTGTCACATTCTCCACTCTCTGTTCAGGATCGCTAAATGTTGAAATGTGGATGGTTACTGAAACAAGGGCAATTCCTTGTATTGCTGGAGAAGAAATCAGAATATATGAAACACAGGGCTTACAGTTTTTGTGTTGCCTTTGGGTAGCAACCTTTTTGGGGGGTTGTCAAACGACTCTTTCACAGGGGTCACCTAAGATCATCAGAACACACGAATATTTACATCATGCTTCACAACAGTAGCAACATTGTAGTTATGGCAGCAATGAAAACATGGGGGCCACCACAACATGAGGAACTGTCTTGAAGGGTCCCAGTATTAGGAAGGTTAAGAACCACTGTGATAGATGCTACTGTCATTGGAGACTCCGGTGAGGATATGGAGAATTTATGCCACTCCAGTAAATTGTATCCAATCAAACAAACACTATTGCATTATCTTGGTTTCATAGTAGTTATAGATAAGATCATCACTAAGTAGACTGGGATTCTATGCCTTCACTAGCTCTTAGAAACTAACTGAGACTCTGTTTATTCACAATAAAAAAGAGGCTACAAGCCTGCCTCGTTTTTTGTAAAATAAAGAGGATTAGTGATTGTTAATGACTTTTGGCATTAAAAAGTATGAGTATACGTCATTGCCATTTTCGTGGTTTGTGTGTGTGTGTTGAGTTCTATCCCTTTAAAATTTATGCCAAAGCTTTGGTTTGTGGTACTTATGAATGCCATTATATTTAGAAAGTCTTTGCAATTGTAATAAAATCAGCATGTGGTTATGTTTTAATTAATTTTAAACAATAATTTCCTTTTAAGGAGAGAAGAAAACAAAGACACAAAAGAGAAAATAAATTTATGTGACCATAAAAGCAATTATTCCTTATGTGCACTTACAAGATATGGAACACCATGGCGGTGCCTACTTCCTAAAGCTGCTAAGAAAACAAAACAAAATAAAACAGATATTCTGCAGTTATGGGAGAGAGCATGTCACGCCTCGAACTATTTTTCTGAACTCCAAGAGAAATCATTTCTACTTTAAGATATCAGTGTGTCTTACTTTGTTTCTACAGTTCTAGGAAATTAAAGCAGTCATTATTACCGTCACCGCCTGAGCAGTTCTGATGCTGGTAATGACTGCTGAGGGACTTTGTTCTAAATTGATGTCTGAACTACTTATTTCCAAGGCTTCCATATTGGAAAATGCTTGGCATATCACGTTGAAAAAGGAAGAATCCTCAAAAATAATTTGAACGTCTCCTTAAGACTGTAACAAAAATGAATTTATTCAGAGTTTTCAACATGCAGCATTACATTTGAGGCATGCTGTGGATCCTCATTGGATGTGTATATTTACAAATAAAGCATTTAGTCTTGTAAAGAATAAATAAATTCTTCAACTTCTTACCCTCTTAAGAAATACTATTTCAAGTAGACCATTTTATATATAAAATTCTAAATAGTAAGTTACTGACTCTTACTTGTCAATGCTATTTTTAATCATTAACCATTTCTAAAAGTTATTGGTTGAGGATTCTGAATCCAATATTTTGGGCATTTGCAGAACATATTACCATTACTTGTGAATAAGCCGTGTGAAATCAAAACATGGGAAAATATTTCTGTGGGTTCTGCACACAGAAATGTGCAAGTGTTATTTAACCTCATTCAATTGTACTGTGGCCCATAAAAATATGGGGCAAACTTTTAAATGACACCTATTTAAAATGACATGCTCATGAAACATGGCAAAATGAATCTCAGGGGAAGGCAACTTAATAAGACTGTAAATTTCTCAATATAAATTTAAATGAAATGCCCTTTGAGATCCAGAGAATTGCTGGTTAGCCTCTGGCTATCAGGAAAATGGTGGAAAGGTCCCATGAGAACAGGAGCTTCTGAGAAAGAAAGGTTTCCTTTAAAAGGGGAATGTTAGGAAATTAATCTCAGCTGGGAAACCTAAAAGGGTCGAGTTTAATGGGTTTTGATAACCCTTATGTATATAGGTGGCATTACCTGGCTTTGCAGCGCATTCACTTTGTGTAATAGGCTTTGATATAATTTACAACCTTCATTCTTTTTTGGAGTAATAAGTGCTATATTTTCCTAACCACCCAGAACTGACATGCTGTGTGTCAAATCAAAAAATGTTTCATTTCATAGAAAAAGAAAATGCTTTCATCAAAAACTGTTTCCTTCTGGAAAAATACTTGCAACACACATTTTTGACATTTGTTTGGGGAAAAATTCCTTTTTTATTATCACAGGAAGTCACTCCAGGCAGTGCTGAAGTACTGATTAATGCTTGCCTGGGTTACAGTGAAGGTATTCATGTTTCATTGCATTCTCTAGACAGGCATTAATCGCTTCCAACACTCCATGTCAAGTCATTTCTTCTCCCAGGTTGGAACACTTTAAAACCACTGAAAGGACTTTTCCAAGACTGGGTAAATAGCATAGTAAGAAAAGACAAAAAAAGTTGGAGGAGTTTTAGAAGAATATAGTTCTCATTGTTTTATTTCTGTTACCTTAATATATCCCTTTAATGATGTACAAGACTGTGTTTAATTAATTAAGTGAAGGTAAAACTTTTATAGTCTATAACAATACAACAATGATCCTTCATCAATATTTAGAATAATTCCCAATACACCCACACAGAATTGTTTGCTTATTTATTTACTTATTTACTTATTTATTTATTTATTTATTTATTTGATTTTTCAAGACAGGGTTTCTCTGTGTAGTTTTGGTGCCTATCCTGGATCTCACTCTGTAGACCAGGCTGGCCTCAAACTCACAGAGATCCTTCTGGTTCTGCCTCCTGAGTGCTGGGATTAATGGCATGCACCACCACCACTCGGCCCACACTGTACTGTTATTTCTCAGATTCTGACAAAGTACAAATAAATTCAATATATTTTTGTAAAAAACAGATAGTAAGTGGTGGAGGTGGCATTTCAACCTAGTTATATGATTACTTTTTCTGCAGTCTTAGCCATTAATATAAGATCACTTATTAAGAAAATGTTAAAGCTATGTTCTCTTTAGAAATAATAGACTTCTGTGGTTCATGTTCTTTACAAAACTATAAACAACACAACTTACTTGGTTAATTTAAATTATTGGGATGACATCTGGGTGAGTATTTTGTGTGTTGTGCTTTCAACTATTAATAAATTATCCTTAAGCTGAAATAGTATAAAATAAAATTGACCTTGTTCTATGGACATTAGTTTCAACTGTCGTGCTTATAAATATGTCCTTTGATCAAAACTATACTTTATTATTTTCATTTATGAGATTATAATACAATTACAGCACTTCTCTCTTCCCTTCCCTCTCCCCAAACCGCCTGTGTGTTTTTCCCCACTAAGTTTCATCCCTTAGATCTTTACAGTAAAATGGAATAAAAACTATGTTATTATAAAAGTTCTAAAAACAGAAATTTGAACAAAAATAGCAAAGGTTGTCTATAAAATTATCGTTGAAGTTTATTGTTTTCATATCTTAATAATATAAAAGATACTTTTCTAAATGGTAGAAGATTATAGGTTTGATCAAGTCTTTACTTTAACTTAATTGTCTTGTATTAGAAAAATGGAAAAAAGGAATGCAGACAGTAAAATAAAAGTTTGCTTTTATGAGAAAGAATGCTCAAATTATCGTAGACAGTATAGTCATTTCATTTACAGTTCATACCCTACATACTAAAACTTTTCATTTCCCCTTTTACTTGAACTTTATTTGTCATTAAGATCCTTTATAGTGATCAAATGGCAACAATAAATATTTTTAAAAACCTGCTTATAAAAATATAGGTAATGGGTAAAATAAAGAGAAAACCAAAAAGAAAATGAAGATGGAAGCCAGGGGAAGGGAATGGGATAAAAGTGGAAGGAAAGAGTAGAAACTAGACGGGAAAGATGAAGAGGGGGTGGGGAGAGAAGGAGGGGCACGGGAAGAATGGACAGAGTTTGGTAGTATTGCTGAGGATGCTGCCCTTGCCCACACCTGGAGAGTGTGATATATAATGTGCTCATATGTTCCATGAATATGCCTCTTATGCTTTGGGTCTTAAATATCTCTCCCAAAGCCTCATCAACTAGAGGCTTGTTCTCTGGCTTGGGACATTATTAGATGATGGTGGAAGTTTCAGTGCCTGATGCCCCAAAATTTATATGTGTACTGAGAACTCCAAAGAATGGAATAAACTAAATATTTCCTCCTTTTACCATGATTTTGTCTAGTACTTTATCACAGCAGTAGATAGATGAAAATATATAAAATCATTGCTGGTAGTAAGGCCTCTGTAATGACTCCTCTACTTATTATGTAGTTTAGACATTTTTGGAATTGGAGTACTGGAAGCATTTGGAAATTGTGAGAAGTGTAAAATGCTGTAGACATATCTGCTTGGAAATTTTGGAGACCAGAGTTCTGATGTGAATATGTAGGAAAAAGGCCAGGTCCATGAGGTTTCATTTGGAAATGAATATCCCATTAGAAATTTGTGCAGAAATTATCACACATTCTGGCAAAGAATTAGACATTTTGTGCACGCTGGAGACTAGGTATCAGGTTAGTTCAGAGATGATAGACCAGTAAATTTGTAGGAAGAAATGTAAGCAGAACATATTTCAGGTGGAAACCTGAGTGTTATTAGCTACCATTCAATTTTGCAGAGCAACAGGAGCAGAAAATTTTCAAGAAAAAAGCTGTTTATCTACAGAAAAAAAATTTCCTGCCATTTAGAGTGAAGCTGCAAGGAAGGCTTCACACAATTTAAAAGGCATCATTTATTTAATATTTAGACAGTAGGAGAGATGCCTTACATATATCTCAGGAAAAGACAAGAGCCCATCCTGTGTATTCTCTTTTGGGACCCTGATTATTTGGAGTCATCTAGGGAATTGCCTTTCTAAGGTTAATTATTCTCTGTTCAGCCATTTAGGTTCTCCAAGACTAAAGCTCACCTTGGTTTCCACATGATGTTGGTTTTATGAGTCTTTTTGAATGTCAATTACGGGAAAATAGGGAGTGTGTGGCAAGTTCAGGACTCATTAAAAAAAATTAGCATCATGATGTGTGTTGTAAGAATTAAACTGAAGCTAAAATGGAAATCTCAAGAAGTTAGAGATGCCAGGAACATGTTTCATATGCTAAGGAAAGAAGTTCGCAGCATGCAGAAAAAAGGACAAGAAAGAGACCATGTGAGATGCAGCCAGCAAGGCCGTGCAACACAGCTTTCCAGAATTTTTGAAGCTCACATCATATCACATGATCTAAGATCACATATCTAAATGTAGATATGATTATGTTTACTTTGGCCCAGCCTTTTTTTTTTTTTTTATTTCAGTGTTCCAAGCTACATTTGGTATGGGAATGCTCGCTCTGTTATACTATATTGTGTTTAAACTTTAAACTGTATAAGTTCATTTCAAGGACATTTTTGTTTGTTTTTTATTTTTGTGTGGGCTTACAGTTCAGGGGTTTCCTTGAGCCAAAACAAAAAAATAAACTGCATGTTTAGGAAAACATTCTAGGACAAAAAAGGTATTAGTTTCTTAGGGATAGAGTAAATGCCATGTTCACAATTAAATAACTCTTAGTGTTTATGAGCAAGTGGTAGATTGTTAAGGTACTGGTTTTCAATGCTCCGCCAAGATCCACATGCTGAAGCAGGGTCTCCTAGCCCTGATATTATTGGGAGTGATGGAAACTTTAGGATATGAAGTGTAATGGAAGCAAGTTAAATATCTACCCTTGAGAAGCTGGTCCTTTAAACTTTTTTTTTTCTTTCTCATCCTTCATGAGGATCACATAGAAGATTCTTAATAACATAGACGCTTATTCCATTCAAGAAATTATATCAATTTTAAAATGCTCTAATGTAATTTGCATGAATATTATAGTTTGATGAAACCTTCATAGCTTAAATTATAAATATCTTTTTTAGAAAAGATGCAAGTAAGAAAAATAACAAACAACAGAAATATACCATAAGCCTTTCCTGCTAATGTCTTATGTATATCAACATGAAACAGAAGAGAAAATTAAGTAGGATAATTGATTTCATATGGTACTGTATAAAATGTAAACTATAAATTAAAAGCTTATGAGAGTAAATAAAAGCCATGAAAATGAGTTTATTTGTTGCAAACCTGAATTTTTAATAAATTACATGAACAATTTAGATTGTATTTTTGCTTATAAATGTTCTACCTTTATTTAAAATATTAAATGTAAGAGCTTTAACTGAAACCTTACCAAGAATCAATATTATTCATACTGGTAATTTAAAAAAGAGAATTTCTGATGTCCTATAGAGAATCTATAAGTAATGAACTATATATTTCAAAAAGCAATGAGAAAGGACTATGAATATTTTCATCATTAAGAAAGAATAAATGAGCAGATGGACAGATTTAACAGAATTTGAGTATTATACATATTTAATACATGTTGAATATGTATTAATATGTATTGAAATACCACCTGGTTTTCCATAAATATAAAAATGCAATTTTCATGTTGTATCAGTTAAGATTAATTTAGATTAAATATAAGGCTTTAGAAAAATAACTTCTTTGGTGCCTAATTTCTGCTAAAAATGGCCTTTTGTTTACACAGCCTGACAAGAAAATCAAGAACAATTCTGTCACTGTTATGCCTAGTAAAGCAGAGTTTTCTACTTCTTTCCCATGTTTCTTATCCCTCTAATGGGGTCATTTCTAACTTGACAATTCAGGTGTCTCATCTCTGCCCGGACATATTTTCTAATGTGTCACAGAAGTAGTAATTTATCTTTGCGTGTCCCTTATCACTAGGTATGAAATATTTAATAATTGACACTTTACACATTCCATATTAAATCATTTTGTCAGCAGCCTTTCATCTATCGGACTCCACACAATCATAGGTCTTGTTCTCTGTGTCTTGGATAGAGGAAATCTATATTGTCATGACAAATTCCACCTTCTTCTCTAGTGAAAGCTTTATGATATTTGTACTCTAAAAAGCTTTCAAAAACTTGGTAATGGTTCAATGGTTGCATTTCTGAAACTAACAATGAATATGAGAAAGAGATGAGCATGGTTATGTACTTAGAAAAATCAAACAATACTTATTACTGACTTTGAGCAAGGCTTTAGTCCAGTCCCTGTTTTTTGTCTGTAACAAACACAGAGTGAATCATGTGAATATTAGGTCCCATTTCAGCTCTACCTTTACATCATAGCCTCTCAACAAATGAAATGGTTCTATATTTGTTTCATAAATGTAATATGGGTATTTTAAAAACATTGTGGTTATTGACTATTTTCTTAGCTTGATTTAACCTGAAACAATGAGCTCAAGGATGGAATTTCAATCGGCGTGGGCTCCACTAGGATTCAATATATGAGTCAATGAAATTTTCAACATTCTAGAGTATTATCATAAAGTTAGTTATACACACATAATTTCTAGGTGGGCATGGTCATAGTAGACACATGTTTACAAACTGACTAGAATCTAATAAAAGCTGGACTAATTAAGTCCATTTTAAAATTATGATTAGGGGTTATAGGGATGGTTGAGTAGATAAAGAGTTTCTAAGGAAGCCTCTTAAACTGAGAACTGATGCTTACTAGGTACATTTAAAAATCTTAGTGTGGTGACACTTCTGTAACTCTACTGCTAGCTATTGAATACCTCAGGGCAACTAATTTAGCCAAAGGGGTGAGCTCCAGGATCAAAGAGGGGATTTGTCTCAGAATACAGGGTATAGTGCTATAGAGAATGGAACCCAATATTGACCCACTATGTGACACATGGGACTCATATGAAAACTTTAAAGACTTGTGATTAAATAAAACCCTTCCTCATCAAAGTGAATCAAAGAAGAAACTTGAAATTATTTTTAATATATTGCAGTTCAGTGAAATCATAACATTATTAAAAATGTGAGTTACTGTAAAAGTATCATTTATATGAAACTTTTTAGCATTCCTTGCATATTTTATAAGAGATGAGAGATATAAATCAAACATCAAAGCTTGTACCTTATGAAACTAAAAGATCAATTTAAGTCCAACACAGCAAAAGAAAAGAAATGCTTGAGTCAATAAAACTAAAAATACAAAATCAAAATAGGAAGGTCAATTAATATTTGGTTCTTTGAAAATATCAATGTAAATGATCTGCCACTATCAAGTCTTACAAAAGAGATGCAAATTATTGATATTAAAATAAAAGAGGGTATTATTACAGTCCTTAAAAGTATCAAATGTTTAATCAAGGATTACTATGAAGAATTGTTAAGGGCACAAGTTTTGTAAAATAGATGACAAAGTGGACAATTTCTTTGAATGCATAATGTGATTATATTCACACAAAAGAGCTAGAGAACAAGTGCAGGCCTAAAGATATTGAAGAAATCAAATCAATAATCAACCTCCTAAACAGGTTTCACTACCTCAGATTAATTCAGTTTTAAATTCTATAAAGCTTTTGAAAGAAGAATTTACACAGAAAATCTACAATATTTTTTGGAATCCAGAAAAAGAATGGATATTTTTAACACATTCTAGAATGCCCCTGTTAGTCGAATATCCAAACCAGAACAAAAGATCCCAAGAAAAGGAAGTCAGAGACCAAACTAGCTCACGAATATTTAAATCTCTCAAACTTAATATCAAGTCAAATCCAATGATGTGTATAAAAGATTTATGTATCATAATTAAGTGCTGTTTAACCTAGCTACACAAGACTAGATAATAAAATAATGCAAGTTATAATATCAATAGGTTTTCAAAGAAAAGTCAAACAATAATAT
This sequence comes from Peromyscus leucopus, assembly GCF_004664715.2. Classification (NCBI taxonomy): domain Eukaryota; kingdom Metazoa; phylum Chordata; class Mammalia; order Rodentia; family Cricetidae; genus Peromyscus; species Peromyscus leucopus. The sequence goes on along the minus strand of NC_051071.1, from coordinate 70,217,590 downwards.
CAATAAATTCAGAAAAAGCATGTTTTCAAATTCAATTCAATTCACTTAAATGCTAAAACTCTCAGAAAATTAGGAAAACTAGTAACACAAACTTTAAAAATACATCTGTATACTTACTGCATTTAAAAATCTCACCTTATGCTGAAAGTACTGACCTTTCCTGTGGTTCTACCTCTTCCTCAGGATCATTGGCTTCATTGGTCCATGAGGGTGGATCTTTCTCAGGATCATTGGCTTCATTGGTCCATGAGGGTGTAGGGAGCAGACGCAGGGTACCTTATTCAGATGGCTGTGAGTATAATGAAGAAAGCTCTCCAGGAGATGATGTCTGTGAATCAGCTCAACTTTATTCCAGAGTACAAGGAATATATAAGATTAGGAAGCCTGGAGACAAACCCTAATTTGAATTAAGTGGCACTGTTCTAACATCATAAGGCTTCGTATGTGGCAACAGAGTCCTATGGCAAAGCTTTTAGTACAAGTCTTAATTACCATATTGCAAGAGGGGAAAGGCTTCTATCAGTTAACTGTGCCAAGGGTAACCCTAGAGACAAATCAGGCATCCAGGCTTAGAGATAGTTTTCAGATAAGGTCATTCTTCCAGACCCAGACACATTCTCTATAAAAGGGCAGGTAGAGAGCAGGAAATCTCGAATAGGGGTTGTCGGGGGAGTCCTCATGTTGTCAAACTTTGGAAAAAGCTGCTAGGCCATAATAAACTGCCACCTCTGACCAGCAAGGCCTTCCAACATTTCCAACTAAATTCAGTAGCAAGGCAAGGATGTCACTCCTTGTAACTACTAATTATTAATATTTTATATCTTACATAAATTTCAAGATCTTTTTTGTAACAAAAAATATTGTATCAACTACATAGAATATCCAAATGAATCAATAAAGATAAGAACAGATTCCCAAAAGTAAAATTATAAAAATGTAATCAAGAAGAATATGAAATTCAAACACAGTTCTAGTTACATTAGTACCACCTTACTTTAAAATCTTGTTTCTAAAACTGGAAAATGTGCACAATATCTGTAAGAATATAAATTTAAAACTATGTTGAGCCTGGTGGTGGTGGTGCACACTTTTAATCCCAGCACTCAGGAAGCAGAGCGAGGAGGATCTTTGTGAGTTTGAGGCCAGCCTGGTCTACAGAGCGAGATCCAGGACAGGCACCAAAACTACACAGAGAAACTCTGTCTTGAACCCCCCCCCCCAATAAAAACCTATGCTGAAATCAAAGAAAAAAGTGGAGGGATATGACATGTTCATGAATAGAAACACTAAATACTGTCAAAGTATCAGTTACTCCAAACTTAATGTGAATATTAAAGACAATCTTGATCAAGGCCCTTTTTGCACAGATTGTAAATTTAATATATGACCTACATGGAAAAAGAAATAGTTCATAATCAATATGAAATATTAAAGGAAAAAATAGTGATTTGAGACTCACTCTAAAGCTATAGTTACAAACGTGGTATAGTGTTGGTGGAAGAATAGACAGAGTAACGGAACTAAAAGAAGGCTCAGGACTTCAATCATCGACATATAATTCTGACAAAATAGCATAGACAATGCAATGGAGAAAGAGTCTTCGAAAAATGAATATGTATCAGCTAGACATTAACGTGAAGAAAAAGAGGTGTTAGAGGGGAAGGAAGATTAAAGGAAACAAGCATCTAATCACAGGGATATTATGATTTTTAGGAAAAGATTGACTCAGAACAGAAGACTATACTGTGATACTTGGAGCTGAAGGTGCTTTTTGTTGCTGAGAGGCAGCTGTAATGATCAAGAAAATATTAATTACTATCTCAGGAAACTATTCAAAAAAGGAGCTCAGATGTTTGGAAGGGGTCAGTATCTACCCAGTGTATTTTAAAGATCAATCCCTCAGCTGTATTATAAACTTTGACAGTGGCAAGTCTCTTCTTTACCATTGTGCGTCAATCTATATACATTCATCATCCATGCAACATGGTGCCATGTTGATACTTGTCAGATCATTGTGTGTGATGGGACCATAGATCAACATATACTTTATGAGAGGGGTAAAAGAGAAGCTCTTTCTAAGGATCCATTGTGCAGATCATTGTAGGTCCTCAATTATTATGTGCTCTTAGAGATCTCATTATACAAACTTACTCTTGTGGTAGGTTCTCAGGTGGGTTGTTGCACTAAATGCTATCGATTAAGTCTCTAACCTAAGAGATGGGTGAAAGAGTTTGGGTAATACATGACTGTGTAGGAGTTTCCCTTCATCCTGGAGAGAAGTTTGTGAGACTTGGGAAGTAAACAAACTTCACATGTCTAGAAGTATCTGAACCTTACAAGGCCTGCAAGGTCCCTCCCACAGGATATAGAAGCAGGGAAAAAACTGCCTGGTGAAAAGACCAACACCAGAGCAGCTGCCTGAATGGGATTCTTGAACTGATCAAATTGCCTACACAGCCTGCAGAGAGCTGCATGTCTCCAGCTTCCATAGTTGAGATAGGCTTTCTGAGGATGTGACCACAGTCAAGTCCTCCTTGTACCTGTAACTAACCCCTGAGTGCTTTCTTTTACCAAGCTGGACTTCCATACATTCACTATTTTGGTTTGTCATTGTTTCTTTACCTGTAGAAGTGTAACACAACATACACAGGTAAACAGGTCAAATTCTAAAAGGCATAATGACTATGATTTCAAGAGGAGTTTTTGTATACAGAACTGACTTGAGAGAAGAGGTCGCCAATATTTTTGTCCTAAAATATTTAGTAATATGGGGAAAGAAAACGACTCATCACATGCTGTTGCTTGACACAATTCATGTATAATTGCTGGAAATTTCAAATTGAGGCAATGTGCTAGTATACTGAAGTTAAAAAGAAAAAAAAAATGTCTTCTGGAACTTAATTTTCATCAAACAATAATTTTATGTTTAGAAGCTGTACTAAATGTAGCCTCTACCTGTCGTATGACAAAATTATAGCCTTCAGTTCTCTAGTGCTGTTAACCAACTTTCTTCAGGTTTTATTAAAGAATAGTGTTAGAACAGTCAACTTTCCAGTCACCATGCACTGGTGATACCTACTTTTACCTCATTCTTGAAATATGAAGCCAGAATTAAGCACATAGTTCAGTTATTATTTGATATACCAGGGAAAATTATACAGAGATTATTTTATTTCAGAGATATTGATAAGCATTATCACAGCTTTAAAGTGGTGAATTTCACGTAATCACTGATTTGTGCCACCAGACATATTTATGATTTTTACCAAAGGTTCCATAGTTAGGCAGTATGTGTTTCATATACTGAGAAGGTGAATTTACTTCTCAGTTCTTTTTATGGCTCCTGTGCAACCATTAATATCCATTATGGGAATGTGTGTTTTGGCAAACTTTATGACTGCGATGAATAGGGTTTACATGTTATTAAGGTTTTCAAGAAATTTCTTAAATTAACTTTATGTGTCTAACAGCATCAGCAGGAGGAGGGAGAGAAGGAAGAAAAAGAGAAGCAGGTGGAGAACGACACATATCTATTTCCTTTAAATACTTTAATTCTGGCTGCTCATTTGGCATAATTAGCACTCAAAACTAAAACTGAAATGAAATTACATCATTTTAAAGTGAAATAAAATTACATCATTTTCCCCATACCTTTCCTATATCCGACCTTTCCTGTGTAAGCCCATCCCCTGCTCTTGGTGTGTGTGTGTGTGCACACGTGCGTGCATGCGTGCGTGTGTGCGTGCGTGCGTGTGTGTTTTCTATGTATGTGTCCAGATCTATCTGATTAGAATGGTAACTTCAGGGGCAAGATCTCACCCGCTAAGCTTTCTGCTTGTAAAATCAAAAGGCCTAAGAAATGTTTTTCTCCAAGGAAGACAGAGCAAACAAACTCCTATAAATGTTATATAAGAGAGCCAGGGTTTCTCTCAAGGAGGCAACCTAATTTGGCAGTGTGGGTCACTGATTCTGGATTCAAATTCATGAAAGAGGTATATCGAAGAACTGGGATCTTCCTCCTTGGTTGATGAGAGCTACTGAGGCCAGGAAATATATGGCAGAGCATTCCTGACATTAAGCTCTGAGAGAACAAGAGGCCCAGTGAGGCCACTGTATGAAGCTGTGAAAGGGGAGCCTGGAAGGCTTTGGTGATCCCAAAATTTTCAATATACAAGAGCTGTAGGACTTCTGCCAAAGAGAGCTGAACATAGGGAGTGGAACCAGTCCAAGGTAGAGAAGTGTGTTGCAATCAGCAAAGCTGGAAGAGTAAAGCTGCTTAAGCCTTCTGATATCAAACATGGAGCTACAGAATCTCTATTTTTGCCCTATTGGGTATTGGTCTTGCTTTGGTCCAGTATTTCCCCCCATACCCACTCTTTTCCATTTTGGAATGGTTATGTGTATTCTTTGCCATTGGATACTGTAGGTATGTAATTAGCTTTTTTATATTACAGGGGCTCCTAGTCAAGAAATTTCCTTGTTTCAGAGGGATTTTGGACTTTTATATAGTCTTATGATTGTAAAAGACTATCATGACTTTTGAATGCACCTTGCATTATGATATGTCCATAAGCCTAAAGAGGGCATGGAGTAGAATGTGGTGGTTTGAATGAGAAATGGCTCCCATAAACTCATATGTTTGAATATTTGATCCCCAATTGGTAAAACTGGAGAGTGATAGGAGGTATGGCCTTTTGGGATAAGGCTTGTCACTAAGGCAGGGTTTGAGATTTCACAAGACTGGAATCACTCTCAGTGTGTGTGTGGGCTCTCTCCCCTCTAACTGAGGATCAAGAGGTGAGCTCCAAGTTGCCTGCCTGCTGCATGCCGTGTTGCTTTTGGACTCTTATCCCTGTAGAACTGTAAGCCCCAAATAAATCTTTCTTTCTATTGGTTACCTTGGTCATTGTGTCTGATAACAGAAATAGTGAAGTTACTGATACAATATATACAGAGGCAGGGTCTCTCACTGTTTCTGGAACTCTGATTCCGCTGGTCGGCATAGCCACCTTGCTCTTGGGATTCTCTGTTTCTGCTTTCTGAGTGCTGTAATGACAGGCAGTTCCCAAACCGGGTCTGGCGTTCTGGTGGATTCTTGAGATGAGAACCTCTCTCATTATAGTTATGTGTCACATACTTTCCTCACTGACTCTTCCCGGTAGACAAGTTCTAGACTGCAGAGTAAAATATCCAAAAGGAGATGCTTATTTTTTTTCTTATGCAATTTCATTTTTCAAAGGAATGGCAACTCAAAGTGTGCACCACAACCCAGCGTGTTAGGATCAGTTGGGTACTACGCCTCTTGGTATTTTCAGCAGCATTGAATAAGAATGCCAGCAGGTGAGGTCAGGAATCTGAGTTTTAGATACCTCTCCAGGGATGTAGTGTCACATGAATGTTTGATATATGATTCCAGATAGATATTTAAGAACCCCAGCTTTAGGGTACTTAGAAGTCTTGCTTAATTATAAATTATAATTCAGTAAATTTGAAGCTAAGCTCAAGATTCTTCATTTTTCACCAGATCCTGTATTATTTTGCAGACTTCATTTTGGAAGAAAACTATTAAACTGTATCAAACATTAGAAGAAAATCTGATCCAACAGGATACCTTGAATGGGCTTACGTATTGTGTGTTGATTTGGATGCCAATTCTAAGAAAATACAAAATATTGTTAGCATTTACTTTGGAATGAGATCTCATAAAACTATAGGAAGCTTTAATACTGTGAGTTTGCTTAGAAAATAAACCTGAGAGTTTGACTGAGAGGGTATTTGATATATATGTTTATCAGTAAGTACATGAACAATACTGTCAAAGCAATGACAGATATGCATTTTAAAAACAGGTTCCTTGATTTTTTTTTTTTTTTCACTAATTGCCTCCTGAGTCTAGCTAGCTTTACTGGATAGGAATGAGCAATATGCCTTGTATTTCCAAGTCTCATACTTGGAAAGAATAAAAGAAAATGTTATTTAAAAAGAAAAATACAGACCCTTCCCTTGTGAGGCCCGTGCACTGCAGGGCTACACTCACCTGCCACATCAGCCCTGTTAGCATACGGTTTCTGATTTACTGCCAATCTCAACAGCACATTACACTTACTTGTCAGTGAGGCGGCATGACGCTAACCTTTGCTGTGGGTGATTTAGACTTCTCTTTCCCTTCTGTTTGTTAATTTAAACTGTGTGGAGATGGCTTGTTCATAGCACGCTTTTGCCCTCCGCCATCACGTAATAGCTCTGGCTCATCCAAGCATCTTATATCTCTTTCAAGACTCTCAGTTCCTGCTTGCGTGATGTCCTGGTGACCTTCGCTTCATTTGGTATTCTGCAAATGTCAAAGATATGCTTGCCTCAGCTGCCTGGGCCCTGGTGAGCAGGTGGAAAAATGACCAGTTGAAAATGAGTTGTTAAGACCACTACAGTGAAAAGATTGATGCAATTAATTTTTCATTATGCACAGTGTCTGTGGATTCTAATCAGTTTGGATTGTTCTTCCTTTGAGGCACAAATAAAATGCAAATGAATTTGGAATGGAAGGGAGCATTCTTTATGGTATAGACTTTCCAAAGCTCTAAAAGGGCTTAGAACTAATTTGTAGCATAAGAAATATTTTATGAATTTGGTTCTGGCAGAGTAAGTGTAAGTTCTGTCTAGATAATCCAAGCTGTAGCAACTAAAAGAGCCAATTTGAAGCAAATTTCAAGGGCACAGACCAAATGAAATAATGAACTTGAGGAAATGGGAATCCTCATAGAATTGAAAGAAATAGTTAGGGACAGCATAGTTTTATTTTCTTATTTATACATTATAATACATGATCCTAAACTAATCACTATCTATATCTTTATTTTATACATGTTAAAAACATACTAAAACTTATATAAGTGTATATATATGCACATATATAATTTTTGTCACTTTACTCTCTTCCATTTTGATATAACCTCTGCTAAATTTTAGTCATGAAGTTCCAGTGTGGTGACTCATTCTTCCCATCCAAGTACTCAGAAGGTAATATAGGGGGATTTCTCTGAATTTCAGGGTAACTTGAATAATAAAGTGAATGACAAGTTAGTGTGGGCTACAAAATTAGAATATGTCTCAAAATACACTAAAAAAAAAAAACCAACAATACCTTAATAATTTATCTATGTGGCTATGGCAGCCATGAATTATCACAGAACTTATGAATTTAAAGTTGCAAATAAAATGGTAATAGTGATCACATTCCATATTTATCAGAGCTAACCAGTTATAAAACAAGTAACTGATATTTTACTGTAAGAGTTACTATTGTAAACAGTGTTTTCTTAATTAAAGATTGCTGCCTTTAGTACAAATATGTGTGCATATGTATGTGTGTGTGTGTGCACATGGGTACAAACATGTGTGTGGTATAATTTACATATTCTATTTTCTTTGCAGTAACTTACTAAGGCAATGTAATTTGATCAAGATCCCTGCCATATATACATACAAAAGTATACTCTCCTGTCTTTTCATCTTGTCAGCATGTTTAGGGATTAGAACATTCTTTCTAATGTGTTTTCATGTTTAACAGCACATCTATGTTTTGCTGAGCTGAGTGTGGTGATGCACACCTATAACCTCAACACTTACTCCATGAAGCAGGAGGATTGAAGATCTGGAATTCTGATAGTTAACTCCTAGGCTCCCTGAGACCCTGTCTCAAAAAAATATCAAACACACACACACACACACACACACACACACAAAAAATAATAAAAATAAAATAAAACAAACTGCCCTGCCCTTCACATTTTTCTCTTAACAGTATAATTAGGTATTGAAGTTTATTTAAAGCTATACTTTGAAATGTTATCTAAATATGAGACATTTTATATCCTTTATAGATCATGATTTAACAAATAGTTTGAATTGTCATTTTGCTGTCTTAAGTATGTACTAATATGGGAGACTCACAAAACATTAGTTATACACTTCTTCCACAGTTAATATAGTGATTGAAATTGTGCTTCATAATGCTTTCATATAAAATTTAATTTCCTTAGGGAATATAAAAATACAAAGACAATTTCTAAGTTTACGTTACCATTCATGTACCTTTAAAATCTAATTGTAGATATGTGCATGTTTAAACCTTCCCAATAGTCTGTTTAATATCAATATATCTCTGGTGCTCTTTATTGGACACTGCAGTTGTCTGGTTACAAAGAGCAGAAGTCAATTTTTATTCACTAAAATGGTATTCCTGACTTTAGAAGTTTTGTCTAAATCTTCCTCTAAAGTGAAGAATATATTTCATTTAGTTTATTTTTCTTCTTCAATTTAATCACTACTCCATTTACTTTCCTCAGAAAAGCAAACAAATTAAAGGTCTTATAATTGAAATTAAAATCAACATTAACACCTTACCTATTTACCTTTATAAAATATTTGGTAAATAGAACTCTAACATTTGATAACTAATAGTCATACGGCAGGTAAGATGCAGAGGGCATTTTTATAAGTTTTTTTTTTAAGTATAGTATGTTTACTGACAAATTTTAACAATTATGTAGGTATTTTTTTATTTAATTTTAAATATCAGCCATGGATTCCCTTGTTCTGCCCCCTCCCCCGCCCCCCCGTATTCCCACATTCCCCACATTCCCATCTCCTCCAGGGCAAAGACTCCCCTGGGGATTGAGTTCAACCTGGTAGATTCAGTCCAGACAGGTCCAGTCCCCTCCCAGGCTGAGCCAAGTGTCCCTGTATAAACCTCAGGTTCCAAACAGCCAGCACATGCACTGAGGACAGGTCTAGGTCCCACTGCCTGGATGCCTCCCAAACAGATTAAGCTAATCAACTGTCTCACTTACCCAGAGGGCCTGATCCAGTTGGGGGGTCCTGAGCTATTGGTTCATAGTTCATGTTTTTCCATTTGTTTGGCTATTTGTCCCTGTGCTTTTTCCAATGTTGGTCTCAACAATTCTTGCTCATACATATAATTCTAATATTATCACTTTCATAATCATTCCCTTCCAACATTAGTAAGCATGATGCTATTAATATTTCAGCTTCTTAAATTATATATGTTTACTCATTTTGGAAATAAAAACATTCAAGATATTGAAATAAAAAATATTTGAAATGCCATAAAAAGAAAGAATAATGAAGAATGCAAATATTTCTGTGAGTTCATAGTCTTTCTATAGGATGAAAATTCTTGCAAAGTGTTTATAAAACATGGCAGTAGTCTTGAAACAGTAATACGTAGAGTGTTACTTATAGAGGAAATATTTTTTCTTTTAAATTGTACTTAAGTGGAATCTTGGGAAATGACTAGAATGAGGAACTAGAAGTGAAGTTTTTTTTTTTTTAAGGTGATGATATGAAGGGAGAGGGCATAGTTAATACATGTTATCTGAATAGGTATCCCCAGAACCCATTTGAGACTTTTAGGGAGAAGGTGAGTATAAATGCCCTTCTCCTGGGTAGGTGGGTTTCCTAGAGACTAGGGTTGTCCAGATAATCTTCCTCAATAATTGAACTCTATGTTTAGTGAGACCCCTTCATGTCAGAAGTTAAGGTAGAGAGCAATATAGGAAGACTTCTGACATCTAGATCTAGCCTCCACACACACATGTATCCACATGTGTACACATATATCTAACACTCATGAGCACTCAGTTGAATACATACACACACATACATATATTCCTATACTGCATATACAAAAGTGAAAGATACTATAAAGTGAAACAATTGAGACATGGATTATGTGACTATAGATCAACATCATACTTCAACATTGGTTGATTTCTTTAATTCTGTCTGATAAGTAAGAAATGGAAGGCAGTGAGATTTGAAAGCTGTTGGGGATAAAGTGTGGGGTATTTACCTTGGGATGTGTAAAATGTCCCAGAGGGCTTTGGTGAAAAGAAACTAAGAAATAAAATCCCCCCCTTGAATTCAAGTGGCCTCAAGGAAAAGACAAGAGTTAACATGTATTTTGTGAGCAAAACAGTACATGTGGCAATCGACTAATTGAAGTTAATTGACACTGATGAACTTATTAGGTTTTAAATATGAGTTCACAAATATCCAAATTTCACAAACAATTGTAACTCTATTGAAGACTGACATATTGCTATATTTAAACTTGACATTCAGAAATACCTTTCAAAAATGGGCTTATTATTTTAATATAATTTATCTATATGAAATAGTAAATGAGAAAATAGGACGACATCAGTAGTGCCCTATGATTTCTGGAGCACACTGTCTTTGTTATGGCTTATATTGCTGCAGTGAAACACCATGACCAAAGCAAGTTGGCTAGGGAAGGATTTATTTGGCTTATACTTCTATATCACTCTGCACCACTGAAGGACAGGAAGTCAGACAGGTCTGGAACCTGGGGGCAGGAACTGATGCAGACGCCATGGAGAGGTGCTTCTCACTGGTTTGCTTTCCATGTCTTGCTCAGTCTACTTCTTATAAAACCCAGAACCACCAGCCCAAGGATGGCCCCAACCACAATGGGCTGGGCCTTCCCCCATCAATTAATAATTAGAAAATTTCCTTAAAACTAGATCTTCTGAAAACATTTTGTCCATTGAGATTCCCTCCTTTCAGATAACCCTAGCTTGTGTCAAGTTCACATACAACTATCCAGCATATACACCTAAAGAATCCCTATTATTGTATTATTATTCCTCCAAATAATTTTTAGAAAATATAAAGATGATCAATTATCATCCATGCATTCATGCTTTATGAATCTATTAATTTGTTTTGTGTAAAGTACAAATACCAACCTGATAAAACCAAGTGATAATAAAATTTATCATTTTCTTGAAGACACGCCTGTGTTTTGCAAGAACAGAGCCAAGTGAGCTGTGTGGGTTTGAAGATTTGGAAATAGTGATTCTGAGCTCAGGGAATTTTGTGTGACTTTAACTTTCTAATAGAATAAGTACTATGAAGGAAATAATATATATGCACTTAACAATGGACACCAAGAGGAGAAGCAGAGTTCTATCCCAGAGCTGAAATTTCCTCGCATTTGTTCTTCTTTTAATAGTATATTTATAATACGTTTATTTGTGCAAATCCCCATTTTGCCCTCCAATTCCTTTTCCTTGTCTTGTTGCGCCTTGGAACATGTTGACAATTTGAATGCAGCTTTCCTTCCACATAAATTTTAGAATTAACTGGAAACATAATGCAAGCATTCTTTCCAGTCGTCTCAACTCTTTTACCTAGTTTATAAAATGATCAAGGACATGAAATTGTGCTGCAAAATGTGGTTTCTAAGAATGTCCTTTAGGGAAAGTATGTTAAGTGGGCAGTAAGGGCACTGCTTTTTCTATTCTTATTTATAATTTAAGAAGGTAAGGATAGCATTTGAAATGGGATTATTTAGCTGTTAAAATGTAGTCATATTATAGATTGAGGTGGGAAAGGTGATAGAATATTTTACTACTGACTCAACCTTTTCATTATGTCTATCCCTAAACTACTGTAGAAAGAGGCATTTTAAAATTTCTAAATGGGGTGCCATTTTCAATTTTATGGCAATTGTTTTGCCAGATGTTAGCTCCATAAAACGTTTCCTTAATTCAAAGTAACTTGTAATGAATTAACTAATAATAAACACTGAGAAAACTTGTGAAACTATTTTTGTTTTATGTTTGGGCTCTAATTTTCAGAAACTGGAAACTGAGATTTCATGATGAGAATGGCTAAAACAGTAAATAAATTAAGTCTTTCAAGTTAGGATGCTTCTGGTGAAAATGAAGTTGGAACTCAAGTTCAGGTAGTCTTGCCATTGTACATGTGAGAATGAATATCTTAGAGTCTTCTCCAAAATAACGTAGCATTGTCTTTCAAAATGGCAAATCATCTAATAACATTTTTCTCCCATGTTGAGAAGTATGTAGTTGTATTTAAAGTAATTAAAAGAAAAATCCTGATATGTTGTGAAGTCCAAAGTTCTTAAACACTTGTCATTGTATGGGTTGAGCATGCAACAGAGTGTATGTGCATATAGTATGGACAGAGACCAAAG